>NC_041053.1:1611370-1726370 GCF_900634775.1 Gouania willdenowi
AAGAATCCCTTAGGAGAGCTTCTTCTCTGCTTCATTGTCTACTACCAAACCTCAGAGTTGGAACTGTTTGAAGTCACAGATTTTTTCAGGTCACAACTGTTTTGATCTTCTTTTTGAAAAAAAAAGATTTACATCAACATCTTTAGCTTTTCCTGATTTTTTTAGGGCAACACAAAGCAGCAGAAGTTGTAATTTTGACTGAAAAAGTTCTAAATGATATAAAAAGTTTAAATGATATAAAAAGCTTCTAAATGATATAAAAAGTTGGTTAAATGATATAAAAATCTTCTAAATGATATAAAAAGTTGTTAATGATTATAAAAAGCTTCTAAATGATATAAAAAGTTGTTAAATGATATAAAAGCTTCTAAATGATATAAAAAGTTGTTAATGATATAAAAGCTTCTAAATGATATAAAAAGTTGTTAAATGATATAAAAGCTTCTAATGATATAAAAATCAGGCTGAATGTTTCACTCCAATAGAAAACAATGAGATGTTTACAGGCGTGGGGTCGTGTGACATCATCAATCATGTGATTTTAAGATGGAGGAACACAGGCCTCTAAAACTGTAAATTAGTAACATTTTAAAGGTAATTAAATAAATATGGTGAATAATAAATGTGTTTTATTAGACATAGATTTACTAATAACAACATTTAGAAGATTTTAGGTCAAAATAATAAAAATAGTGGAGGATCCTTTAATGTACACGTGCAAAAAAGCTCTAAAAACATAATGAAGGTTTTCATACTGGCGCCCTGTCCAGGGTGGACCCCCGCCCAGCGCCCTATGAGAGCCGGAGATTGGCACCGGCAGACCCCCGTGACCCTGTTAAACGGAATAAGCAGTATGAAGATGGATGGATGGAGGTTTACATGTCAAATGAATTTTGACTCCATCTGATCTCAGAGGTGCTGACTTTGTAGTTGTTGAGTGGGCGTATGTTAAATAATGGAAAATCCCAGGTGATAATTGAAGGTGAATTCTTGTCTCGTATTCTATGTTCATCTCTTCAGCTCATCCTGAAACACCATCGATGACGGTTTCCTTATCGTCATCACTAATATTTATCTTCTACCTTTTCTCATTTCTTTGCTAAATAACGAGTTTACTGCTCTGCATTTTTGCTTTTCTAAGCTATTATTTACATCCTGTTTCATCTTTTTGTTTTTTAATCTCCTCCCATTTTAAGTTCATCCCACTCTATAAAAGAAAACTGTACAAAAGAGTAAATTAGCAAAGTACAGCACATGCTTACGATGTATTAATGCTAATCACCTCATGTTCTTTTCTTCCACCAACGATGCTACGCTTAATATACATGACTTTAATGAAAGGAAATGAGTCCAAACTAAACTAAATATTGTTGAAGCCTCATATCTGCCTCCAATTAGTGAGAGCTTGAGCTTCTACTTTGATGTTCTGGATGAAGGTAGAAGAGGCTGAAAAAAAAAACGTCTTCGTAAAAAATAATCACAGTATTTTTTAACTTGTCATATTTTGTCTGATTTGTAACATGTGACTTGTCCATACGTGAGGAAAATGACATAAATAGTAACTCACAGTGATAAATACATAGTAACGCGTTACGTTACTCGTTAATGAAATATGAGGTCATATTAGAGAAACTAATTACTGGCATCACTGGTTATGAGTTCATCTTCTAATGTTATCAGTATTCATGTTATCGCTGAGTCATTGTTGTTTTAAGTGCTAACTTACAAATAAATGGTTTGATTTATTACTAAGAATGATTTAGAAAAATAAACATTTTAATACAGTTTATTACAAATTTTTGGAACTCTTTATCATTTTGTAATATTTTCTTTATAAATAGATGTATAGTTAGTTTTAGCAGACTCTAAAAACACTCTGATTGGTCAGCACTGAATTAAAAGCATTGGATCTAGCATGAAAAGTGCTGAGTCAGCAGTGACCATTACTGATTCTAGGTTAAATTCCTACTTTATGCTCTTGTATAATTCTTTTGACCATGTGAGTTTTTTGTGTAGCTGTGAAACTATTGAACTTTAGAAACAAACAAACAAACGCCCTGAGAACTCAGAAGAAGTGCATTGTGGGTATATGCTGACAATGTGGACTCTTATTGCTTGTGATGTTTCATGTCGGGCTCCGCCCCCAAAGGCCAGGCTTTCTCACACTAACAACACGGATGACCTCCACCAGTGCACGGGTCACGTTAGCCATGCCAGAATAAATCACTGCTTCTCAGATCCAGAGTTTGGTTTGTCCTGAAGGCAGAACATTGTGTTTATTAAAGGTCAAAGATACTGTGTTTCAAGCTTTTAAGGAGCATTTATTTAGCACATTTAGAATAGACATTAGCTGATAATCTGTTGTTTCTGAGAAGAGATGGAGACACTTTACTTTAGGAGGAGCAGCAAACTTTCTACATAGGAACATATTTAAAGGGTAAGAAAGGACAACACAAGAGAAACAACTTTAAAAACGGTTAGAGAACACCAGCAGGAACATTCCAACAACTCTATAATGTGTGTGTGACATAATATCTGTATTTTTAGAAGGAATGCATTAACTTGCTGATTATTTATATAGATGATGTTTCCTGGAAACGTAGCTGTTAGCTTGATGCTAACACCGTGTTTCCACTGGATGTGTAACGTCTCCATAACGTCTCTATTCTCCTCTGTCCATCATTCTCCACCTCCTCCATCTGTGACGTGTATCTGTAGCAGTGATGACTCAGCAGATCTCGCTAATTCACGTGTAATGTGAAACCAAAGTGTCGCTGCAAAATATATAGATTTAAAAAAATGAATGAAAAAAATAGAATATAATTATAAAGCTGCAGGGCACACGGTGGATTAGTGGTTAGCACGTCCGCCTCACAGCAAGAAAGTCCTGGGTTCAAGCCCTGGGGTGGACACTTGGGTCCTTTCTGTGTGGAGTTTGCATGTTCTCCCCGTGCTGCGTGGGTTTCCTCCGGGTACTCCGGCTTCCTCCCACAATCCAAAAACATGACTGGATGGTTGATTGGAGTCTCTAAATTACCCATAGGAGTGAATGAGTGAGTGAGTAGTTGTCTGTCTGTGATGGACTGGCGCCCTGTCCAGGGTGTACCCCCGCCCAGCGCCCTATGAGAGCCGGAGATTGGCACCAGCAGACCCCTGTGACCCTGATAAATGGGAATAAGCGGGTATGAAGATGGATGGATGGATGGATAATAAAGCTGGGATAACTTAACAAAAAAAATGTAATGTTGTTATAATACAATATTAAATACATAAGATATGACTTTAAAAAAGTATAATTTACATGATACATTATAGATAATATGTATATAATATACATGATGTTGGGTTCATTTCTGCTTTTATGATTTATTCATCAAATCTCACAGTTCAACAGCAACTTTCACTTTAATAAAAAAATATATGTATTTTAATATCATTACCAAAGAACATCTCAATATAAAATGAATCTATTTTGACTTGGTAACTGTTTAGATTTAAAGTGAGACTTTTGGATGAAGAAACTGATACAGTAGGTATTTTATTTCCTTACGTTGATGTTCCTGTGTTTGAACTCAGTGATGTCATAGCGTTCTCTAACGCTGAGTCGTTCTCTAATCTTTGTCTAATTATCTGTTTAGAATAAAGACAAGTTCACAATACACAGATATGATATCATTGGTAGCTGCTATTATCTGATGAGGGATATTAGCTTAATACGCTAATCAGGATGGCTAGAGTTATCTGCTAATGCATGTAAACAAACTCATTGATCGATGATTAAATAATAATATGCTGCATTTTCTATTGGATGTGATATATTTCTACTGACAGGATTAGAGGATGTTTTAATAGTTTAATAATGAACTTCATGGACGTGTCAGACAATCATAATCTACAGTATTTTCATGAGAAAAGGAATAATCTGAGAGTGAGTGATTGATGGCGTTCATATACAGTATGAAGTGTTTATTACAGAGAGATTATGATGCATATTTTACAGTTTAGCCTGTAGTATTTCAAAGTGAACATCCATCACAGACATGGTTCTTTATCTTCACTAAGTGTTGGTACACATTCACAGAAAGCAGAGATAAACCTTTAAATCAGTCGACACGTGAACACGATGCGCTCAGGAAAAGACGAGTGACATAATGTCAGCGAGACGACGAGGTCGCAGCAAACTGAACATTTCACTGAGTTCCCATTTTAGATTTAGAACAACTCAATTAGATTTGGAGAAGAAAAAGATCTGAGGAGCATCATCTGTTCCACCTGGACTGATCAGATGTTTAAGAAGTGGAAACAGGTTCAAGTTAAAGAATATTTGTTGTTTTTCATAGATGATCACAGTCTGAACATTACCTGTGCATCAGCTCTTCTCCTCTTTAAAGGATCCTCCTGTTTTTACTAATCTTTAATGTTTCCTGATTATTTAGAGCAAAGTTATCAATGTGACTGAAAAATATGTTACATGATCTAAAAATATGTTAAATGATGTTAAAAGATATTTTAATGGTGTTAAAAGATATTTTAATGGTGTTAAAAGCTGCTAAATGATGTAAAAAGCTGCTAAATGATGTAAAAAGCTGCTAAATGATCTAAAAATCTTGCTTCATTCCAATAGAAAACAATAGGATGTTTACAGGCAGTGGAGCCGTGTGACATCATCAATCACATGATTTCAAGATGGAGGAACACAGGCTCTAAAACTGTAAAGTAATCCTATTTTTAAAAGGTAATTAAATGAATATAGTGAATAATAATGTGTTTTGTTAGACATAGATCTACTAATAATGACATTTAGTAGATTTAGGCTAAACTTGTAAAAACCGTAGAGGATCCTTTAAAAAGGACATAAAGTCATGTCCCACTTTGTGTTGTCCTCAGGAATAATAAACATCCAAAAAATCAAAAACAAGCCAGATTTTGATATAAAACTCAACATTTGTGGTGTAAAGTACGTCATCAGATCTGTTAAAGTTTTAATAGGTGACGTGTTATTTAGCAGTTGTCTGTCACTATATCTAAAGTTATTTAAAGCTCAAAATAAACCCAGAACTTCTCCAAAGACTGAGGTATAACTCAGTCATCTTCACCGTCTCCTGAGTTTTGCTAAGTTGGAAAAACATTCCAAAAATAACTTTTAAACCAAATTATTGAGGTTGTTCAGTGATTTTCAAAGAGCTTCTGTTTCCCCTGGTTCCTCTGAGATATGGACACATTTATCCCTCAGCAGCAGCTTCTAGCTGACCAGTGAGGCTCAAAGTCACCTTCATAACACACACACACACACACACACACACACACACACACACACACACACACACACACACACACACACAGAGCAGATTGGATGAAGCAGCAGAGATGGTGAGCGTGGAGCAGCATTTTTAAGGTGATGATACAAACACTACTTTATATTAATTATGGTCAAAGACAAGAACGTACATGTGAAGTGTTCATTATATCCAGGAGTGAAGACTTTGTCCACAGCTGTTGTAAACAACTCAAAATTAATGAAGCACCTCACGACACACACATCTAAATAATATGAATTATTTGACATAGAGCAACTTTTTTTTTTTTTAATAGTAACGCAAATAGTTACATTCCTTGGTAATGAGATACTTTTATTTTAGAGTAATTTAGTTACTAACTCAGTTACTTTTTTGAACAAGTAGTGAGTAACTATAACTAATGACTTTTTTAAAGTAACGTTCCCAACACTGGTCATTTATACGTTGTGTAAAGTACAAACATGGGGACATTAACGTTCTCTCTAACGCTAAAATAAAGGTCTCCTAATTGCTGTGTAACCGTAGCTTAAACTGGTGTTTGAATATTATCAGATGAACTTGCAGAATAGTCTAAAATACATCACAGCTGCTATTAATGATAAGTACCTGCACCACCTGATAACACAGTTTAAACAGCAGATTAAATCAAACACTAAGTTTGAACAAAAACACACTTGAACACAGATTGTTTGCTGATAGTTTTATTTCACCTCTTTAATGATTGTTCCCATGCAGAAAGCATTTTAAGAAAGCATTAGAAACTCAGCCCTGCTACCTTTACTAAAAGAGTCACATTTAGAAGTTAGAAGTCATCAAAGCTCCTTTGAAAGAAGCTTTGATCTTCATTAATTCATCATCTAATAACATCACTAAAAGCAAAACATCACATGAGTTGGTTAACAAATGTATTCAACCACCAACCATTTTTTTGTTTAGGAGATTAGCCAAATGACAGAAACAAAGATATTTACCAATGCTGTGATTTAAGCTCACAGTGGGTGGTGGTCTGATAAGTTTGTTAAGATCTCTATGTTTGATGTAGGATCCACTAAAGATTCACCCAGACTTTAATCAACCTTTTAATGGTTTGTCACCAAGACCAAGGGACTGGTTTAACGTGGTGGGAGTAGTTATCCCTTTCTATCACAGGGTGGAAGGGTTGGTTCAGGAGTGGTTTCAACTGGAACACACTTTGGTTCAGCAGTTGTTGGTTCAGCAGTTGTTGGTTTAGCAGTTGTTGGTTCAGCAGTTGTTGGTTCAGCAGTTGTTGGTTCAGCAGTTGTTGGTTCAGCAGTTGTTGGTTCAGCAGTTGTTGGTTCAGCAGTTGTTGGTTCAGCAGTTGTTGGTTCAGGTGCAGGTTTTGGTAACTCACACTGAACTGGAAAACTGAAGGCACCAGCGAAGCCATTAACAGGCTTGTAGCGTCCGAGTATCTTGACGGGGTGACAGAAGTTTTTAGTTGCACACCCACTCTGATGAGTTCCATTTCCTGCCAAAGACAAAGTCAAAGAGTCAAACTTTTAAACCTCCTGCCAATAGAATCAATACATGGTTGTTTCACAGAGAGGTCTGTGATGCTATTACTCAGCAGGGCTTTGTAATATGAGTGTTAACACTAGCATGCCCAAGATTTTCTTACTCCTGCTGCCCTGCCCAGAGGCCGCCAAATGACACTGATTTGTAACTCAGTGGGGCCACCTCTCTTATGTAAATAAAGCCATTCGATCGGAATGTGCAGCTGGGCAGTGACAAACTTTGGGGGTTGGTGTAAATGATGGCCAGTGTTGAGAAACCAGTGTTTCTCCCACATAGATGATGTTTGTTAATCCAAATAACATTATATGGAATTATTGGATAAGAATGGCCAAATTAATATGAGCCATGTGTGTTGTGATCAATTAATAAACCACAATAAATAAAATTAGAAAAAGAAAAACAGTATTAACAGTATTCACTATTTACCTTTATTGTTTTTGAAAAGTGCTTATAAATCAAATGTATTGTTGCTATTTATGGTAAAGCGAGATTTCCGAGTGTGAAAAGGACTGTTTGAGTTCTCACTTTAAAAAGGTAAATTCACGAGGTCCACCATTCACTAACCAGGTCCATGATTATTTTATTAAGCTATTATTTTACAAATTTGAAGAAAGTGCACAAGATGCACAAAGAATCAATGCTTCAACAGGGAAAAACAATCTCAATCTCTGTTTACACCATCAGTTATGCTGACATTATCCCTCTTAACCTTTGACCCAATGCGGAAGTACGAAGCCGGACAAGTTTGGTATCAAGTTCTGGGTGGCATGTGACCTTAAATCCAAGTATGTGTGCAAAATCATCCCATATCTTGGCAAAGACCCCAGTCGTCCACCTGGGGAGAGATTGTCTGAAAATGTGGTGATGAAGCTTATGGAACCGTTTATGGACAAAGGAAGAACTGTTACAACCGACAATTTTTTCACTTCATTGTCACTAGCACGTCGACTGCACAGCCGGAAGACCACCCTCCTTGGCACAGTCAATAAGAATCGCCGGGAGCTTCCAGATTCAGCTAAAAAGAATTTGGCCCGTGAGGAATTCAGCACACAAGTGTTTTCAACCTCTGGTGCCACACTGACTGTTTATGTGCCCAAACGAAAGAAGACTGTCTGCCTCCTCAGTAGCGTGCACAGCGTGGTGGAGACTGAGGCTACTCGGAAAAAAAAGCCGAACACAGTCACCGACTACAACAGCATGAAATGCGGTGTGGACGTCATGGACCAGATGGTTCGAAAGTACACTGTGCGTTCAGGAACACGGCGTTGGCCAGTCGCTGTGTTTTACAACATGATTGACATTGCAGCGCTGAACGCACATGTGCTTTATCAGGCATGCACTGGGGTCAAGGAGAGAAGGGTGGACTTCTTGCTGGAGCTTGCAAATGAGCTTGCCCAGTCTCATATGGCAGCCAAGGAGGTGAATGAGCAAAACCTTCAGCAATAACCACCCACACCTGATGTGGGGAAAAGGGCATTGTGCCAGGTGAAGTGTTGCTGCAGGAAAAACCGTGCCACCAAGCGTTGTATGTATTGTGACAAGTTTGCATGTGGCAAATGCATAAAGGAGGTGTGGCAGTGCCAGAAATGTTCACAAAATCTCAAAATCGCAAAAGTTGAAATATAAGTTGCAACCTCTATGTAGCTGCTGAATGGGAAACACAAAGGAGATTACAAAAGGTCTTTGTGTCCTGAACCTACCCAGCCACCCCCCCACCCTAGCTGAGGGGCCTCAGTAACATAACAATGGTCACAAGCTGAGTTGTTCACACCCGCCATTTGACACCAGCTTGGATTTTAAAGGTATAGGTGTCAAATGACACCACTCTGGGCATGTTAGTGTTAAAGTGACACCAACCATCCCATGAAAGCTCTTTAGATGATCACTCTAAAGCTGAATAATAAATAGTTACTACTTCCAATCAGAAATGTCTTTAGAGTCAATTACATCCACATTTAGCCTCAAACACATGTAATGTTCCTTTAAGAGGGGGTGTGGCCATTTTGGAGATTTCAGCCAATCAGCGTTCACATATCGTGTGATCACTTCAGGACTACTCTTAGTATTCAGGCTCCTATAGAGAGATTGTTATGATAATAATAATTTCACTCTGAGCTTGTAGTGCTTAGTTAGGAGTCACTAATTCATTGGACGTAATGACGTTATTCCTAAAAATACCAGGAATATCACAGGGGACAGATTCTACTGTTGGACTTACCAGGAAAGGAGGAATGGTACTTCTTACTATAACTTACTACAGATCCACACATGACTTCAACTGAACAAGGAAGACACCTTCAAACAGGAAGTCTATGCTACCATGGCAACCATGGTAACCTCATCAAACCAGTCTGAGTTAGTGAATGGAGCACTTCCTGACAGTTTGTCCAACATGTCCACCTCCACAAGCCTGAGTTTAAGAGCTTTTTATTGTACCTGCAGCTTCTACATCAGTAGAAAAGATCACAGAGAACAGACTTTCAGCTGATCTGTCTTTGGACTTTAGGTTGAGGATCCCTTTAAAGTTTGATGATATTTAGATATTTCTTACAGTTTGATGTCCTTTAGAAACTACCAACAAATCTTTGACACAGGATTCTCCAACAATGGGCCATGAGAAGGTTCAAAGTTCACAGCAGTGGGAGAAGAATGGAAACACACTTACTGATTGCTCGCACGCAGTCAGTTTGATTTCCAATGCATTCCTTGACTTTGCATTCCTTTGGGTTTTTAGTGTTGCTGCAGAAAAGGCACGTCAACCCATTTCCTGATGGTATCTTAGGGTCTGAAAAGAACAGCATAACACACCAGTGTAAACTACCCACAGAGTATGGAGCAGCATTAGTTTGATTGTGTTTCAAAGGTCTTACGGGGTTGAGGTTTTTCGTTGCAGAGATGGGACTTGCAGCACTTAACGGTCGCCACAAACACCTGATAACCCAAGCCGATGGACAAGGTCTCTGCTTTTTCACTCTTTGGACAGTATGAAGGTGACGTACAGGACCTGTAGTAGGATTTATTCTGATGTCCATGTGTGAGTTCTGTAAGGTATAAAGTGGATTAGCATGCAAAGCCAAGCCGGTCACTGTTTGTCTATCAAAGGAAATGAAGAGAAGCAAACAGTACCGATAACAGAGGCGCTCATGCAGACCTGTCCTTCACTACAATACTGTTGTTTTTTGCAGTATTTCTCTGTACAAGTGAAACACTTGAACTTTTTGAACTTTTCGGTCTTTTCGGTCTTTTCTTTTTTAGCTTCAATGTCTGTGGAAAAGGAAGCATTAGATGTGCATTAGTACAGTGTGAAAGACTACATTATCAATCAATACATTCACGGCAAACAGTTGTTGGTGCAAAAACAGAATCAGTTCTTCTACTTTCTCTCAGTTTTTCTAACATGTTTATTTTTAATCATTAGCATCATCAGTTCTAAGTGGATACCAGAACATTTTAAATATAATATCAGACATTGTGACATGAACTAAATGTGATTGAGTGGAGGATGTTGTTACCTGTGCAGAAAAGCAGCACGAGGACGCTCAGGCAGAGGATTCTGATCATCATGATGAACAGGTTGGTGCTGAGGTTTGGTTCTTCTAGAGATTGATGTTCAGCTGGTTGATCTCCACTGTTACCTCTGTGTTTTATATCATTCAGGTGACCTCACAGTTTGGGTGTCACCTCTCTTTGGGTTTTTGGGGATTTGACAATTAATCTCCCTCCCATCATTACCTTATTGTACCAACTAATCCGACCACGCCACTGTGATGTTATGTTTCTTTGTTGTTGTTTTTACCATTAATGGTCAAATGTTTCATAAGATACAGAATGGACAGACATGAGGACCAGAGAAAGTTAGAACCTAAATGTTAATAAATGTTTATTTAGATGAGTGTGAGATGTCAGTCCATTTGCTGCTGTATCAAAGAGCATCTTTAGACAGTCTATCACTCATTTATATTCTAGTCTATCTGTCACTGTTTGTGACTCTTACTGTACCTCATTTATATCCATCAAACAAATAGTGGTGTCCCCCCATCCCATATGTTGACCCATTATTGTCACTTTAAACCTCTTTTCACCATATTTTATGCTTATTTCAACAATTTATCATGCCCATTATTTGCCATTTTAAACTAATTGTTTCATTATTGACACTTAGAACCCTTTTCCTTTTTCCGTCTGTTTTTGTCCACCTTAATTTGCAACTTTTAACCCAATTTCTGTGGTTTTTAAAATCCCATTTCACCACCTTTACAACCATTTTTAGTCACTTTGAACCCCTTTATTCCCCCTTATAGATGGTCCTCACTCCACATGACTGTTCTTCAAAGCACACAAATAATTGTCTTTACTGTTCTCTAACATTATAGACATGCAGTGTATTTCTGTCTATAACTCCATCATGCAGTAGTGCAGCTTTCTCTCTGACAGGTGAGCTGTAATGACTGCAGATACCTGTGAGGAAGCGTCTCCAGTTATAGCAGCGATCATCCTTCTTCCTGTCAGCGTGTCTTGTTGCCCATCGCTCCGTCCGTCCTGCGTCTCATTTCTCTGCAGAATTATGATCCATACACTTATTCCTGATACACCCTGATTGATCGGCTTTGCAGATAACTAATAAATTGGTCCTTCAAGGTTGTGCTTCACTAAGAGTGTGAACTGTGCTAACGCAGCTCAAACACTCCTGACACCACACATTCACAGCTCAGTGTATTTAAAAGTGTCTCATTAGTTTAGACTTCAGCACCAGGCTTTAGTCAGGTTCCAAATGGATGCATTTCAACTTGTTTATTACCCAACACGTAAAACTAGCTTTTCCAGCTTTGTTCCAGTCACTTTCATTTTCCTTTTACCTACAGCAGTGGTTCTCAACCTTTATATCCCACGACCCCCAAAATAAAGGTCCCATAGAGCAGGGACCCCCACTGTAGCTGAAGGTGGTTGAACACAGACATGAACATTGAAGAACAGTCATGTGGAGACAGGACCATCTATAAGGGGGAATAAAGGAGAGATTTTTGGGGTCCATCCATAAAGTCAGTAAAATGATGGTCCATTGTTCTATGAATCTGTGATAACCACATTTATTTATTCATCTGAATAATATCCACTGTTATCCAGGAACGTTTATTATTATTATTATAGTCATCTTAAAGATGGAAATCATGGTTTTAATCAGAAATAAAATGGGTTAAATGTCACCAAAAATGGTGTAAAAAGTGGTGAAATAGGATTTTAAAAACAACAGATTTGCAAATTAAAGTGGACAAAAATAAAAATAAAATAATGAACACAACAAATGGTGAATGTGGTTAAATTGGCAAAAATAATCATGAAATATGGTGAAAAGAGATTAAAAGTTTCAATAATGGGTCAATATACTGTATGTGACATTAGGTGGAAAAGTGGTGGAAAGCATTTATAAGTACTGAAAATGTTTTTTTTAAAGTGGAAAAAATGTGTAGAAAAGGTATTAGAATTAGAAGTGTCAGAAATGGGAGTAATGTAGCAAAAATGCATTAAAAGGAGCAAAAATATGGCAAGAAAAAGTGATGAAAAATTGCTTAAAATATGTCAAGTTTAGTGTAGTTGCATAAAAATATATAAAAAAAAAATCTTGGTTTCTTGAAGGAACCTGGTGACCACACATTGGGTCCTGACCCCAAGGTTGCAAACCCTTTAACTACACAAATCATCTTTGTAACATTAACTGTCAACGGTGTAGAAACCAGTAATTACAGTGAAACACATATTACACACATTAATGTTCCTCTGGGGTTAATTTGACCCCCAGCTGTTTTATCTGTGTAAAACATCTGTATGTGTGTGACCGTACATCTCCACACCTGCAGAGTTGATACTTTTGAGTTGATACATAACGGGGGTGGGGCTTAACAACAATATTCATCTACCTGCCAAGCTTGTCCCGATGGTGGAGCAGGTCAAGGTAAATCATTTTCTGGAGGCAAATATCTCTGGGGTCAGATTGACCCTAAGGGTACAATATGTTGGTCATATTTGAGGATAAATCCAGATGAATCTAAAAATCCATATTTTAATATAAAGACCAAACCAAACGCTAACGGACTGACTCACATGCTGCTTCATCACATTTTCTGCCACTTTTTAAAGGAACGCTTGGACACAGAGAAGTTTATGGATCATCCTCCTGTTCCAGAGTGGGAACACCTTGGTGGAGACAGGAAGGAGGAGGGTACAGGACACATGGGCCACATACAGAGACAAAAACTGATGATTATTACCAAGCGAAGAACCAAAACAGAGGCTAATATTTAAGCTAACTGGATTAGCATCCCCACCATGGCTGGAACTAACAACCATCCAAACTAAACGCTCAACCAAACCCTTTAAAATCCCACAAACAGGAAGTTTTGACAATATGGACACAATCCACAGATTGTGACTTAATTATTTACCAGAAAAGGAGAATTTTTTCCAGTTGTGTAGAATATTTGTACACCATGCAACTAGTATAAAGTCTATTTGTCTGTTTATATTACGAGATCAACAGATGAAATGTGTTTATTACAGGATTTGATTAAACTTTTTAAATCTCCTAGATGAATAAAAATGAAGCCAAAAGCAAAGGTTTTGTCGTCAGGTGGAAGTGGAACATGAGAATACTGTAAACGTTAACATTTGTTGCTACTTACAGTATATTATAACACATGGTTAATGTGATGCTGGATTGTTGATGGATGAATAAAACAGTTTTAATCTGTATTCAGGGAATTTTCCTGGTGTATATTTTTCTTAAAATACTTATTTCTACTTTTTAGAGTTAATAGTATTTTTGACACCTAAATGTTTTTCTCAGTGATTCCTCTGACTGCAGCTCAGCTTCAGGACACGTGACACAAAGTCTGTCTTTGATGACTTTTGGCTCACATCCAGATTAGTTGCTGCTAACTTTCCATAAAAAGCCAAAACTGGCCCAAATTTGTTCCAAGATAACTGGTCTACATTTACAGCATCACATGTGGGCCACTTTAGGCTCACATCCTCTTTGTAGTAGCCAGAAGAATGCCAAAAGTGTGGGATAGTTGCTGAATGTGGCCCACATCTGTATGCTATCTGAGATATCAATTTTTGCTCCAGTTTTTTCCCATCTGGCCCGGCCACCCTGAAGAGAACTCATTCTAGCCGTTTGGACTCGTAGTAGAGTTCTTGGGTCATTTCTCAAAGCTCATGACCATAGGTGAGGGTTGGAACGTGGATGGACCAGTACTTGGAGGTGCTGATCCTCATCTCAGCAGCTTCACATTCAGCTCAGAACCATCCCAGAAGGAGCTGAAGATCTTTGTTCAACCAGATCAAGAGAAAAACA
The DNA here is from genome assembly GCF_900634775.1 of Gouania willdenowi. NCBI lineage: Eukaryota > Metazoa > Chordata > Actinopteri > Blenniiformes > Gobiesocidae > Gouania > Gouania willdenowi. The sequence goes on from NC_041053.1 coordinate 1,625,555, forward strand.
TGGTCCACAAACAGCAGAAAGGTTATCGTTCATGGAGGTCACTTTGATTGTAGTGAGCAGCCTCTTTGGTTCTAGTATCCCCATCTATAGATAATATCTAGGAAGTAAAAACATAATCTCCCATCTATACTCCTTACACGTCCACCACTTGTAAATAAATACTGAAAAAGATAAACGCACACTTTTAATGTGAAAAGACCTTCACCGTTGACAAACAATGGTTTATTTAATAAAATTATTGCAGTTTGTGGATCAGCTGCATTTTTCTGTCAAAGCCACAGTTAAAATCTTATACTATAAGTTACAGGAAAGGTCATTATTTAGTTTTGGGATCCGCCCGTTACTTTTTCTCATGAATTATCCTGTAAGGAAACAGATTTACAATCAAATAGAATAATCAATGTATTCATTGTGTGTGTGTTAAAAAGCTTTATTGGTCTTGGACACACCCACACACACACACACCAGGACACACACACACTGGGCCTCAGGCGTTAAAGGTTTAAACCAACAATGGTCAGTGTGTTCTTCCTTTGGGGCGTTTTCACTCACTCCTGCTGCTGTTTGACAGTTTCATAAATAACTTGGTTTCTTTTTTTCAGACAAAGATGTTAGGAGCAGGTTTTACTTCATATGTTTAAATGTTGTTTGCAGTCTTCCTCAGAGGTGGTGATTACTGCTACGTTGTCCTATGCTATGATGTGTTTTGTTGTTTGCAGTGATCTGATATTACACACAGTAACACACACACACAGTTACACACACACACACACACACACACACACACACACACACACACACACACACACACACACACACACACACACACACACACACACACAGTTACACACACACACACACACACACACACACAGTAACACACAGTAACACACACACACACACAGTAACACACACACACACACACTGTAACACCCAGTAACACACACACACACACAGTAACACACACACACACACAGTAACACCCAGTAACACACACACACACACAGTAACACACACACACACACAGTAACACCCAGTAACACACACACACACACAGTAACACACACACACACACACAGTAACACCCAGTAACACACACACACACACAGTAACACACAGTAACACACACACACACACACACACAGTAACACAACAGGTGGTTAAAGCTAAACAGGAAACACTACAATGTAGAGTTTCAAAATAAAGCATTGGTTATTATCTAAGACACACTGACATCCTGAAGCTGATAAACAGAACTACTGTGTTTATCAGCTTCAGGATGAAGAAGCTTTGATATTTTACTTCCTGCTGAAGGATCACATGGAGGATTGAACTACTGCATCACATTTAACTCTCATATTTTATTTCCTCTAAACCACTGGTTCTCAACCACAGCCTGTGACCCCCAAAATAAAGGTCCCAGAGAGCAGGGACCCCCACTGTAGCTGAAGGTGGTTGAACACAGACATGAACATTGAAGAACAGTCATGTGGAGACAGGACCATCTATAAGGGGGAATAAAGGAGAGATTTTTGGGGTCCATCCATAAAGTCAGTAAAATGATGGTCTATTGTTCTATGAATCTGTGATAACCACATTTATTTATTCATCTGAATAATATCCACTGTTATCCAGGAACGTTTATTATTATTATTATTATAGTCATCTTAAAGATGGAAATCATGGTTTAATCACTAATAAAATGGTTCAAAGTGAATAAAAATAGTGGTTAAATTGCCAAAAATAATCATGAAAAATGGTGAAAAAATGTTAAAAGTAACAATAATGGGTCAATGTGACATTAGGTGGACAAGTGGTGGAAATGGTTTATAAGTGTTGAAAATGACTTGAAAGAGGAAGAAATGTGTAGAAAACTCAAAGAAATTTAAAAAATGTGATATAGAAGTGTCAGAAATGTGAGAAATGTAGCAAAAATATATTAAAAGAAGCAAAATAATTTCAAGAAAAAGTGATAAAAAATAGTTTAAAATATGGAGAGTTTTGTGTAGTTGCAGAAAAAGAGTAAAAATAAGCAAAAAAAATAAGCAAAAATATATTTTTAGTTTCTTGAAGACATCTGACGACCCCGTCCCAGTGTCTCGTGACCCCAAATGGGGTCCTGACCCCAAGGTTGAGAATCCCCTGCTCTAAAGTGATTGAATTAATTAGGTTCATTACCATCAGATACAGAATCAGAATCTGTGACGTTTTTGTATTTTGTTGGTTTTATTAACGTACTCTCTATTCTATAATGACAGAAATGTCTGTGTGGATGTGTGTGTGTGTGTGTGTGTGTGTGTGTGGAGCAAATATCTCCCCGACGCGATCGGAGTTCGACCTGAAACTCGGTCAACAGGTTCAAAATACCCCGAGTGTGTGTATCTGTTATTTTGGAGTAATTTGGTCATTTCAAAATGTTTATTTTAATTTTATTTCACTTCTGAACGGCCCCGAAATGAAACCTATTCAACTTTTGACCTCAGGGTGTGAGGGGGCGCTAGCGTACCATCTATATCTATCGCCACTTCCGGTTCCAGGTTCATGACGTCACCGTGTCGCAGTTGTTTGGGTTAAAAAAAATAAAGGATGATATTAAAAAAGTTTGTACCTAAAAGTAATTCAAGTTAATATTTCATGGTTATTTTCATGGTTATTTAATATTATTCCTGTGATTCCAAACTTACTTTAAATCTGGGGTCACAGACGTCCCTTCCTCCTTCATCTCCATGAGTGTGGGCGGTGCCTGTGCTAACGGTCGTTACCTTATCGCAAACATTCTGATTCTTCAAACCAAGGAATGTAACGTTTTTGGGTCCACTATGATTATTGTTTGTTCTGCGCAACGGTGAGTGTTTCTTCTTATATTCTTCTATGTGCTAAGAAAGATGCTAGCAGCTACAATGTAAACACAAACACACACACACACGGCTGATGCGTGCGCATGCGGTGCGTGCACTACATCGGGATGGACGTGGTGAACTCACACAGAGCCATTGAGAGAGATTTGCGACTTTGGTGTTGAAAAACGTTTATTTTTCGTGATTCTTTCGGGTCTCTCTTTTTTACACACACACGCACGTACGCACGCACACACACACACACACACACACACACAGTATTATATTATCTCTATCTAATCATACTACTACCGTATTATTGTTATTGCTATTCTTATATTATTCTTTTGTTATATTATTCTTTTATCTTATAGTTACTGGTATTCTCATCAGGGCTCTCAAACTGGTTACCGTAGTTACCGTGTCTCTCTTAACAACCTGCGACGGATAATGTGCAAGAAGCGCGCGTGCGCATGTGTGATAGATAACGCACGGAGGAGATGGCTGGCACACACACACACACACACACACACACACACACACACACACACACACACACACACACACACACACACACACACACACACAGTATTTATGATAAAAATATATAAAATAAAACTAAAAACTAAACAATATTTATACAAAAAGTACACAAAATGACAACAGAAATGCATAAAAATATACAAAAAGGCCCCCAAAACACACAAAATTACTCCAAAATACATATATTAGAGAAAAATACACCAAACAACAACAAACATATGAAAACGACTCAAAATACACAAAACTAGATATTTATACAAAAATACACAAAATAACAACAGAAATGCACAAAACTACACTAAAAAGATACAAAAATACACAAAAACATTCCAGAATCACACTACAATGGCAACAAAAAACTATAGTTATACAAAAAATGCACAAAAAGACAACAGAAAGAAAAATACGCAATTATACCCCTTATGCTCCCACATGAATGCATACTTCCGACGGGCACTGTACTAGTGGAATAAACAACATTATAGAACAAACTCATTTTAGTTCAGGCAGTGCTGGGTCTAGCCTCTTTGGTCCCCACGAGAGATTTTCTTTTGGCGCTCCCTTATATGGCGTAGTTTTATACCAAGAATTTGATATTTACATTATTGTTATAATAATATTATCAGAATACATTTTAACACTTGCATAGTGGTCATCACCAGACACACAAAGATGATTTACATAACAAGAAAAAAGCAAAATTACTCCTGACATTTTGATAAGAGTTTCACATACACATAAAATAACACAAACAACTAAATAAAAGCAAATGTAAATATACATCTTAGTAACAGGTTATTAATATTATTAAACTAAGTCATAACACATAAAAACAAGATAAATATAAAAAGCCAAACAAACCAAACAATAATTAAACTTAAATAACTGCAGCTTTAAAACTTTAGTGCAAACTGTAACTTTACTACAAAAAGAACGATACATTAAAAGTGTTTCTAGTGATGGTTTAAATCATCAAATATTCATTTTAATTTAAATACTTATGACTAAAATGTTTCTTATTGACATTTTGTGAAAAGATTCAAAAGGAGTAAAACACTAACGAACCTGCTCTGAAGCTACGTTTGTTCCTGAATGTTGTTTATTAGGCTGAAGGTGATGTGAAGGTCAACACACAGACATAGAACAATAGAGAGAATGTTTAACACAATAACAAAATAAACACTAAACAATGTATTTAAGAAGGAGAGGAGGACGACTCACAAGGACAGGAAAAGAAAAGGCAAAACAGGAACATTTCAAATCAACAATATCAGATCACTGCAAACAACAAAACACATCATAGAATAGGACAACGTAGCAGTAATCACCACCTCTGAGGAAGACTGCAAACAACATTTAAACATATGAAGTAAAACCTGCTCCTAACATCTTTGTCTGAAAAAAGAAACCAAGTTATTTATGAAACTGTCAAACAGCAGCAGGAGTGAGTGAAAACGCCCCAAAGGAAGAACACACTGACCATTGTTGGTTTAAACCTTTAACGCCTGAGGCCCAGTGTGTGTGTGTCCTGGTGTGTGTGTGTGTGGGTGTGTCCAAGACCAATAAAGCTTTTTAACACACACACAATGAATACATTGATTATTCTATTTGATTGTAAATCTGTTTCCTTACAGGATAATTCATGAGAAAAAGTAACGGGCGGGTCCCAAAACTAAATAATGACCTTTCCTGTAACTTATAGTATAAGATTTTAACTGTGGCTGATCCACAAACTGCAATAATTTTATTAAATAAACCATTGTTTGTCAACGGTGAAGGTCTTTTCACATTAAAAGTGTGCGTTTATCTTTTTCAGTATTTATTTACAAGTGGTGGACGTGTAAGGAGTATAGATGGGAGAATATGTTTTTACTTCCTAGATATTATCTATAGATGGGGATACTAGAACCAAAGAGGCTGCTCACTAGAATCAAAGTGACCTCCATGAACGATAACCTTTCTGCTGTTTGTGGACCATGTTTTTCTCTTGATCTGGTTGAACAAAGATCTTCAGCTCCTTCTGGGATGGTTCTGAGCTGAATGTGAAGCTGCTGAGATGAGGATCAGCACCTCCAAGTACTGGTCCATCCACGTTCCAACCCTCACCTATGGTCATGAGCTTTGAGAAATGACCCAAGAACTCTACTACGAGTCCAAACGGCTAGAATGAGTTCTCTTCAGGGTGGCCGGGCCAGATGGGAAAAAACTGGAGCAAAAATTGATATCTCAGATAGCATACAGATGTGGGCCACATTCAGCAACTATCCCACACTTTTGGCATTCTTCTGGCTCGTACAAAGAGGACGTGAGCCTAAAGTGGCCCACATGTGATGCTGCAAATGTAGACCAGTTATCTTGGAACAAATTTGGGCCAGTTTTGGCTTTTTATGGAAAGTTAGCAACAACTAATCTGGATGTGAGCCAAAAGTCATCAAAGACAGACTTTGTGTCACGTGTCCTGAAGCTGAGCTGCAGTCAGAGGAATCACTGAGAAAAACATTTAGGTGTCAAAAATACTATTAACTCTAAAAAGTAGAAATAAGTATTTTAAGAAAAATATACACCAGGAAAATTCCCTGAATACAGATTAAAACTGTTTTATTCATCCATCAACAATCCAGCATCACATTAACCATGTGTTATAATATACTGTAAGTAGCAACAAATGTTAACATTTACAGTATTCTCATGTTCCACTTCCACCTGACGACAAAACCTTTGCTTTTGGCTTCATTTTTATTCATCTAGGAGATTTAAAAAGTTTAATCAAATCCTGTAATAAACACATTTCATCTGTTGATCTCGTTATATAAACAGACAAATAGACTTTATACTAGTTGCATGGTGTACAAATATTCTACACAACTGGAAAAAATTCTCCTTTTCTGGTAAATAATTAAGTCACAATCTGTGGATTGTGTCCATATTGTCAAAACTTCCTGTTTGTGGGATTTTAAAGGGTTTGGTTGAGCGTTTAGTTTGGATGGTTGTTAGTTCCAGCCATGGTGGGGATGCTAATCCAGTTAGCTTAAATATTAGCCTCTGTTTTGGTTCTTCGCTTGGTAATAATCATCAGTTTTTGTCTCTGTATGTGGCCCATGTGTCCTGTACCCTCCTCCTTCCTGTCTCCACCAAGGTGTTCCCACTCTGGAACAGGAGGATGATCCATAAACTTCTCTGTGTCCAAGCGTTCCTTTAAAAAGTGGCAGAAAATGTGATGAAGCAGCATGTGAGTCAGTCCGTTAGCGTTTGGTTTGGTCTTTATATTAAAATATGGATTTTTAGATTCATCTGGATTTATCCTCAAATATGACCAACATATTGTACCCTTAGGGTCAATCTGACCCCAGAGATATTTGCCTCCAGAAAATGATTTACCTTGACCTGCTCCACCATCGGGACAAGCTTGGCAGGTAGATGAATATTGTTGTTAAGCCCCACCCCCGTTATGTATCAACTCAAAAGTATCAACTCTGCAGGTGTGGAGATGTACGGTCACACACATACAGATGTTTTACACAGATAAAACAGCTTGGGGTCAAATTAACCCCAGAGGAACATTAATGTGTGTAATATGTGTTTCACTGTAATTACTGGTTTCTACACCGTTGACAGTTAATGTTACAAAGATGATTTGTGTAGTTAAAGGGTTTGCAACCTTGGGGTCAGGACCCAATGTGTGGTCACCAGGTTCCTTCAAGAAACCAAGATTTTTTTTTTATATATTTTTTATGCAACTACACTAAACTTGACATATTTTAAGCAATTTTTCATCACTTTTTCTTGCCATATTTTTGCTCCTTTTAATGCATTTTTGCTACATTACTCCCATTTCTGACACTTCTAATTCTAATACCTTTTCTACACATTTTTTCCACTTTAAAAAAAACATTTTCAGTACTTATAAATGCTTTCCACCACTTTTCCACCTAATGTCACATATATTGACCCATTATTGAAACTTTTCATCTCTTTTCACCATATTTCATGATTATTTTTGCCAATTTAACCACATTCACCATTTGTTGTGTTCATTATTTTATTTTTATTTTTGTCCACTTTAATTTGCAAATCTGTTGTTTTTAAAATCCTATTTCACCACTTTTTACACCATTTTTGGTGACATTTAACCCATTTTATTTCTGATTAAAACCATGATTTCCATCTTTAAGATGACTATAATAATAATAATAAACGTTCCTGGATAACAGTGGATATTATTCAGATGAATAAATAAATGTGGTTATCACAGATTCATAGAACAATGGACCATCATTTTACTGACTTTATGGATGGACCCCAAAAATCTCTCCTTTATTCCCCCTTATAGATGGTCCTGTCTCCACATGACTGTTCTTCAATGTTCATGTCTGTGTTCAACCACCTTCAGCTACAGTGGGGGTCCCTGCTCTATGGGACCTTTATTTTGGGGGTCGTGGGATATAAAGGTTCAGAACCACTGCTGTAGGTAAAAGGAAAATGAAAGTGACTGGAACAAAGCTGGAAAAGCTAGTTTTACGTGTTGGGTAATAAACAAGTTGAAATGCATCCATTTGGAACCTGACTAAAGCCTGGTGCTGAAGTCTAAAGTAATGAGACACTTTTAAATACACTGAGCTGTGAATGTGTGGTGTCAGGAGTGTTTGAGCTGCGTTAGCACAGTTCACACTCTTAGTGAAGCACAACCTTGAAGGACCAATTTATTAGTTATCTGCAAAGCCGATCAATCAGGGTGTATGACTTCTTTTTTTTTTACTTCTCTGCACATGCTGTTAAAGGTTAACGCTACAAGAAGTGTAATCTTTTAAAGACAGCAATGCATGTTTTGTTATTACAATTAAATAAATGAATTTATTGTACTGCATAATTGTGACCATCATCAGCCCTCCCTAAGGAAGGGTAAGAAACACTTTATTAAAGGGAGAATATAAAAAGAGAGGGCAGTGGTGAGGGGGAAGGAAACAGGGAAGAGAGACTCAGGGAAGGAAATGGAAAGAGTGGAGAGAGTTGACTGCTTTATAGTGATAGTGAGATGTGTATATTGTCCTTATTGTGTAATAAGTTCAGCCAGCCTGGTGACCAGTGTGAAGCTTAGCTATAATGGTGGTGGCTGTGGACAGAGGGAAGTGGTAACACCTAAAGCAGGTATTTGGGATCAACGTGTCTAAAGTTAAGCCCAGTACGAGTTTATCCAACATCCTAAGGTATGTCAGTGCATCGTAGACAGATGTTTGTGTAAGAACTGCTTCTGCAAACCCAAGTGCTGCCCTGGACCCAAGATGCAGCCAGGCCAACACAAAGAGTGGGGGCCAAGGAGCCTCAGGCCCCCCCCAAGTGCCCAGCTAGACCGTCTTACCCGTATGCGGCGCACACAGCCCCAAGGCAGCACCGCCCAAGCAGGGGCCACCCCACGCCGCACCCGCAGCCATGCAAGGGCGCAGTCTACGCACCCTGCCCCAGACGACCCCGGCCAAGATCGGCCCTGCCAGCGGCCAGCTTCAGAGCAGACGGTAGGAGAACGTCTGCCCAACCCAAAGACCAACCCCCGAGGCACCCCAACCCCAGCACCCAGCCAGCAGACCAGCCACTCCTGACACGGATCAGCCAGGCCAGAAGCCACAGGCCGCTTCCACACACCCACCCAGCGGGACCCTAGGGGAGGCCCCACTGCAGGATATTTGTCTTTTCAAGCCCTTGTTTTATTTGTGAAACGTTTTATTTTATAATAACACTATGTACACAATGTTGTCTAAAAGTGATGAACATGAATAAAGCAACAAAGTTAAAACTAAATAATGTTAGTTATGAATTAGTATTACAATAATAACTAGACGTAGCCTCTACTTTCTACTCCTTCCACATAGAGTGATCTACCTCTTAGTTTCCTTTGTGTGATGTGAACTATTGATTAGTGATGCCTGTGGGATGTATAGTGTAGGAAAGCATCTACACATTAATACGTATGTATAGTTGGAGTGGTTCTCCCAAAGGTCTCAGTGTGTCTCCTCCACTTATCTGGAACTGTTCTCTTACCTTTATTGATCTCTCATGGATCAATGTAATAAAATGGAAACAGGTGTAGGTTTGCACCAAGTGGAAGCAGCAGCACATTAATCACACACCTCGTCCTATGATGCACACTACGTTGCATTCTTGCTAACACTAAATAGTTTAGCAATGATTTTAAGTCTCATCTGTTGAATTGTCACATTTAAGCCACTAAGGCCCTCTCCACACGTAGCAGGGCATCAATTAAAACAGAGATATTTTTCTCTGATTTGCCCAATCATCCTATCATAGACACTTTTTTATCATGAAAAACCAGGTTTTATAAAAACTCTGACCAAAGTGTAGATTTGAGGAAAACGCCAGCTTTGCGTTTGAGTGTGGACACTAATAACTAGTTTTAAGTTTACAAACGTGATGGGGATTGTGCTGGCGGTAGCGGTGTCCGGTTGGGGGTGCTTTGGTACGCCTGGTTGTCAGTCTGTGGCTGACGGGGTGCTTGGCCCCCTCAGTGGGGCCGGGGTCACCTCCCTGTGGACGATGTTGTATTGTGGGGCCATGCGGGCCTGTGTTGGTGTGGGCGCAGGTTTCTCTGCTGCGTGGTCGCTCCCTGTTGCGGCGGAGCAGGCTGCTCGTGGCCCTGCTTAGCCTGGGGAGTATGTGGGGGGGGGAGACAATGTGCACTGTCGATGTGACAGAATCATTAAAGATACCACTTTGTTTAGATGAAATCGTCACACACGAGGAAAAGAGAAAAATAGATTAAAATAAACCAATTAGCAGTGGATTTAATTGAAAAGATTATTTATTAAAGTTTATATTTATTTACTGTTCAGTAAGCCTTGAGTTTTTGTTATATTTTAATGTCTAGGACGAGATATTTATCATAGTGTTTCAATAATTGAGAGATTTTAAAGTTTATAAGGACAGATTGTTATGATGTATAATAAAAGTTATTAACTTGAGTCACCACTGATTTCAGATATTTTTTAAGTTTTTGTTATAAAGAGAGAAATATATTTTTAAACCTCATTGACATTAACAACTTATTTATCGACTATACTGTATTTTGTTACAAGGTACATTCAAGAAAATGCGTTCTTTGAGTTCTTTGAGTATGAAGATGTCGACCCACGTGTTTCTTCTTTTTTAGAAATCAAAACATGGTCACCTACATAATATTAATAAATGTAAAGGAGCACACAAAAAAAATATAAATAAAAATTAAAATAAAAATAAATGTGTGATCTTTTGTAAAACGTAAGTGAAAAGTTTGGCTGAATCATTTTTACAGCATCATTTAAAACCACAAAGATATAATTTATCTCTGTTTTGTAAAACTAAATGTCACTTTTGTGCCGTTCCTGACTTAAAAATAACTTATTTTCACTGGATGTTGTTTCCTAGACTTCAGTCAAAGAACGAAAGCTTCAATTACTTTTTTATTTTTATTCAACAGAATAAAACAACAACTACAGAACAATTAGACAACCATTCATTCCTTGAAATCAAATTTAGCTTTTCAACTTTGTAACATTTTCCAAGTATCTCATTTAGTTTTTACAGTTTTAAATTTGTATGGATTTTTCTAAACAAAGTTTTCCACTTTTAATCTCAATCAATTCTCTTAAATTATGGCTATTTTAACTTGTATTTTCCAGTATTTAACGTGTGTCAGGGCCGGCCTTCCCACACGAGCGGCCGCCTAGGGTTCCATCTGCTGGAGGGGTGCCAAATTGCACCCATCCTCAAATAATAATATTAATTTAAAAAGGAATGATTAACGTGAAACACACCCTTTACAATTATTGTACATGTTTTATCCGAATTAAATATTAATATTAAAAATCTGCAACTATACCAGCTGATCTTCAGCCCATTTTTATGCCTATTTTAAATCTTGTTTTATTCTAAATAATTCTATTGTGTTATTGGCACATTGTGTTCTGATTAGTGAACCTAAACAGGAAAGTAGAAATGTCCTTGTACTGAAACTTTTATATTTTATTTTATTTTTTGATAGCATTGTTTTGCATTGCTTTTGGATTTTGCACCATTGTTGTTATTGTTTCCTCAGGACATTTACACTATACCTGTAGATATTGTATTGTTTTATAGTGTAGTATTATCATTTCTAAAATAGGTTGGATTACGTTGTTTTGTTTTGATATTTAATACAATAAATAATAATGTGTACACACTGTGTATAGACAAAAAAAAAAAAAAAAAAAAAATCATCATCAATCTTTTCAAACACATTTTTAACAAAATCAGATAAAAGTAAGTTAACTAAAATATTTAACTCTGGTATTTTTAAACAGTTTTAAACCACAGTGTTTTTAAACAATGTGGATCATTTTTAAACTGCTTATTTAACTACTTTTAACCATTTTATATTAGCTTATTTGTATTTGCACATGAACTAAATCTAGTTTTAACTACACAGTTAACATGGCTCCTGAAATAAACTTAATACATTTTTTAATTAAACAAGGACCAAACTCAATAAACATTCCTTACATTGCCTGTTAGACTATAAACAAATCATTTTACAAATAGATAAATAAGAAATGCATTAAATTTAAGTTTCCAAGTTTCCTGATTACTTTGAATGAACAGAAGTTTCAGTGAAGCTGTGGTTATGTAGAGGTTCTTATCAGATGTTCATCCAAACATTAAACAGTCTTTATAGCAAAGTTCAGTCCTTGTTCAGGGTAAAGAACTGCTAAGCTAACACTGCCATTGTGTCATTAAAACAACCAGGTGTGCACACGCGTGAGTGGGAGGGGCTTCCACCTGTCTAATCAGCGTATTGACTCTAATTGGCTGAATCTTTTTGACTATGGTAATTGAACAAGTACATATGCACACATTGGTATCACATCTCATATTCAATATATTATGAAGTCAATCAGTTAAAGCCAACTTTGTGAAAATATAAACTCTTAAAACACTTTAACGTAGATTTGAGAGGATTCTTTATTAAGATGGTCTGATAATATCTGCCACAGGTTTAGATTAAATGAAACTATTTTACATACATATTAAAATTAAATATTGTACATTCATAAACAAGTGCTTAGCTCAGGCTGTCAAACTCATTTTAGTTCAGGGGTCAAATACGAAGTAGTTTGATCTTCAGTGGGCCACAGATTTTAGGTAGAAAACGAGTTATTTCAACATTAATGTCCCACAGTTTGTACTTTGTAACAACTTGAGATTTAAAATGACTGCAGTCATACAATCCTCCAAATATTGTGGAGTTTCATTGAATTTGTGTATTTAGAAGTCTGAGATATCTACAACTGAATTATTTGGTAATTCAGACAATCATTTAAATTGGATGGTTTAAAGGGCTTGATTTGGCCCCCGAACCTTGAGTTTGACACATGTGTCTTAGGTTGTTGTTATTGAATGAACATTCAGGTTAAACTGTGGAGTTTTATTTGTTTTGTAGTTTGTTTTATTTGGTGACTAGTTTATGGTCACATGGTGATTGTCAACAGAAGAGATGATGATGAGTCAGAATGACAGATTTATTCTACTGTCAATAAACATCATTGAATGGGCCAGAGTTTGAATGTGTCGCTAACAAACACACTGATTGGCTCTGATCCATGTGGAGTTCTGAACATGTTTATATTGTGTTACAAACCACGTAATGATTGGAAAGAGGAGTCATGCAACACAAAAAGACTTTAAATCATGAAAAAAAGGTCCAGTGTAGTCTGAGAGGTGATCAAATGAATGATTCTGTCAGACTCATTCTGAAGCTTTTGTAGAGTGAATATTTCATCTGGGATTCATCTTCTCTGACCAAAGCTGTTTTTAAAAAACGTCACTTTGAATGAGAAATGGATGAAATGTATTAGTGCAGACATGGAGGCCACACCCACCCTGAAGGCAGTGTTCAGTTCTAGGAGTGTCCTTTAGCGGGGACTGCTTTATTAGAAATCCTCCATAGATGTTGAATACAGCTCACTTTGACTCCTGCTTTTCCACAGAGGTGTTGAGCTGCACGTCTAACCACACACACATTCTTCTGTTCACTGATAGGGAGGCACGTATGAAATCAGCTTTGGTTGTTTAAAGCAGAGGTAATAGGCAGCCAATCAGCTCTCCCTCCAGGCTGCCATGGCCGTGTCTGACAGTAACGGGAGGTTTTTCTCTGTGAATGTCACCAAACAGTGTGAAAATGTGAGTCTAGCGAGCCAACAGAGCAGCGCTGGTGTTTAATGAGGCAGCTGTTTGAGAGGCCAGGGATTGCTTTTCCTCTCGTTGGGAGGCTTTGGCTAATTAGCATTAGCCGCGGAGACGCCGTTGCTTTTCATTCCTTCATCAGCGTCTGTGATGGAGGCAAAAAAAATGCAACACATTGTTGGCTTTTAGCACAGTGAGCCTGCTTCTAATGTGGTTTAAGGCAGGGGTTCTCAACCTTGGGGCCCAAACCCCATCTGTGGTCCTGAGACACTGGGAGGGGGTCGCCAGATGTCTTCAAGAAACTAAGAATATTTTTTGAACAATTGGAGCCCATTTGTGCTTATTTTTTACCCTTTTTCTGCAGCTACACCAAACTTTGCTTATTTTAACCTATTTTCTTCACTTTTGTTTTCATTTTCAAGAAATGTTCAGCACTTATAAATGCTTTCCACCACTTTTCCACCTAATGTCACATATGTTGGCCTATTATTGTCACTTTTAACCTCTTTCCACCATAGTTCATGATTATTTTTCCCATATTTGTGTAATTTGCCAGTTTAAACTAATTCTTCCACTATTGACACTTTAAACCCTTTTTATCACTTTTTCTGTCTGTTTTTGTCCACTCTAATTATCAACTTTTAACCGATTTCTGTGGTTTTTAAAATCCTATTTCACCACCTTCTCCACAATGTTTGGTCTCTTTGAACCATTTTTATTAGTGATTAAAACCAGGATTTCCATCTTTAAGATGATTATAATAATAATAATAATAATAATAATAATAATAATAATAATAATAATAATAAATGTTCCTGGATAACAGTGGATATTATTCAGATGAATAAATAAATGTGGTTATCACAGATTCATAGAACAATAGACCATCATTTTACTGACTTAATGGATGGACCCCAAAAATCTCTCCTTTATTCCCCCTTATAGATGGTCCTGTCTCCACATGACTGTTCTTCAATGTTCATGTCTGTGTTCAACCACCTTCAGCTACAGTCGGGGTCTCTGCTCCTTTATTTTGGGGGTTGTGGGTTAAAAAATGTTTAAAACCTTTCCCTCCTTAGAATGGTGTAGCTCTGCTCTCTAATGCTGCATTCACACCAAACACGTTTTTTGCGGCACAAGCAAACAGATTACATGCAAAGTCAATGGTTTAGACGCGCTGGGAGGCGAATTATTGTGGGGCGGTGCGGACTGATTCGCGGGTGGAAAGCGATGGCTGCTGAAAGCGTGCTCCAGATTTTCGTGATATTTGCCGTTCGCTTGAGTTGAAAATATTGAACTCCAGCGGCTGTTTCGCGTGACGTGCAGCCGCGAAAGCCAATCAGAGTCCTCGTTGGCAATGACATCAGGCAGGCAACACGGAAACCAGTATTTTTTCCCGTTCAACCATTGAGGAGAAGCTAATCGTAGCGGTGTGTGACCACCGGGAACTGTATGACACGGCCTGTTATTTTAACCAGGACCAGGAAGGATTTGGTGTGGAGGAGAATCAGCGAGGAGGTGGAGCAGCAGGTAAATGTTCTCTCTGTAGTTTTCATCTTTGAAAGTCGGCAGTGAGTGAGGATAGCATTAGCTAATGATAGCATTAGCCGCTAACACCAGCTATTTTCACTGATGATTTATCAGAGGAAAAAAAGTCAGGAGAACCGTAGTGGGTCATCTGCAGGAACATCTAAACGGTGGAAATACCCTGTGGTCATGTCCTTCATAGACCCCTTTGTTTCACCGCGAGAGACAAGCAGCAACATGGGGTAGAGGGTTGAGGAAGACAGGACCACAGAGTATGGTCAACCATCAGAGACTGGAGGTTTGTTTATCAGTGCAGACATATAGAAATATATACCAGGTTAATATTCAGGCCTTTATGCATCACAGGGCTTCTTCTAGTGGGGGATCTAAATCTAGTTTAATGATTTAAAATCTATAGTCATGTGTTTATATATTGTGTTTGCTGTCACTCAGAGGTAAACAATCAGATGAGTGATGGAGAAGAACAGGGAGGGGGAACAGATCAGATAGTGCAAAGGGAGCAGCAGATGGTGATGATGCTGCTGATGATGATGATGATGCTTGGTATATCAGTGATGACAATGTTGATCATTACCTAATTTAGTGTTTAATTAAAATATATCTATGATCTTATTTAAGTTGACTTGATAAGATATAAAAAAATAAAAAAAACTCTTCTTCACCCACTGTGGGCGGTCTCTCTCTCTCTTTTTCCTCCAAGTTCAGGTCCTCTACCAGAGGCCTGGGATCTTGAGGGTTCTTCAGTATCTTTACTGTTCCTAACACTGCACTTTTCTGGACTGAGATGTCTGATGTATTTTCTGGGATCTGCTGTAGCCACTCCTCCAGTTTGGGGGTCACTGCCCCGAGTGCCCCAATGACCACGGGCACCACTGATGCCTTCACCCTCCAGGTTTTCTCCAACTCTTCTCTGAGCCCCTGGTATTTCTCTAGTTTCTCGTGTTCCTTTTTCCTGATGTTGAAGTCACTCGGTGTTGCTATGACAACCACAACGGCTTTCCTCTGGTCTTTGTCCACCACCACAATGTCTGGTTGGTTCTCCATTACCATTCTGTCCGTCTGTATCTGGAAGTCCCACAGGATCTTGGCTCGGTCATTCTCTACCACCTTTGGAGGTGTTTCCCACTTTGACCTTGGGGTTTCCAGCCCATACTCTGCACAGATGTTCCTGTACACTATACCAGTCACTTGGTTATGGAGCTCCATGTAAGCTTTCCCTGCCAGCATCTTACACCCTGCAGTTATGTGCTGGATTGTCTCATTGGCCTCTTTGCACAGTCTACACCTGGGGTCTTGTCTGGTGTGGTAGATCTGGGCCTCTATTGCTCTGGTGCTCAAGGCCTGCTCCTGTGCAGCCATGATGAGTGTCTCTGTGCTGTCCTTTAGTCCAGCTCTGTCTAGACATTGGTACCATTTCCTGATATCCACCACTTCAGTTATGTTTGGGTGGAACATCCCATGTAGGGGCTTGTCCTCCCATGATGGAACCTCCAGCACCTCATCTTCTTTTCCTTATTGTCTGAGACATTCACTGAGCACGTCATCTGTTGGAGCCTTGTCCTTGATGTACTTATGGATCTTGGATGTTTCATCCTGGATAGTGGCTCTCACACTCACTAGTCCTCGGCCTCCTTCCTTCCGGCTCGCGTACAGTCTCAGGGTGCTGGATTTGGGGTGGAACCCTCCGTGCATGGTTAGGAGCTTTGGTGTCTTAACATCTGTGGTCTTCATGAAGTATATTGGGTCCGTATTTGACCAGATATGGGGCATATCAAAAAACTCCGAATATGCATCAGAAAAGTCTGTATTCTCGACAGAATCAAAAACAGGATATTCTTAATTCTTGCTCTTTTTGTGCAGTGAAATAACTAATGATTTATGAATTATTAATATGAGTTAAAAACAATAAATATCATTAATGAAACAAGCCTTATCTTCCAGAATAGGTCACCAGAGAACAAAAAATAACAATAGTAAATAATTTATTATAATGATTAACTTTTATTTTAATTGTAATATATTTATGATAAAGACAATAATAAAGCAGGCCTTATCTCCCAGAATAGGTATCTCCAGAAAACAATATTTTTAATAATTCTGCTTTTAAATTCCCTTGGGATTAATATAGTATCTATCTTTATTGTGTATTTGAGAGATGTGTCTGATGAATCATAACATCTTCAGTTGCTTATGAAACTTACCGGAGACAGACAGACAGTCGTTCGCCTGCAGAGATGGAGCTCCGGTAGTTGGTATCCTGCCGGGACATCCGTGGGCCAATCAGATCCAGCAGGTCGTCGAATCGGGCGCTGGTCATCCACAAGTACCGCTGGAAGCAGTCATCATCCAGGTGTAGCTCCTGAAGCAGGCAGTGAAGCTCACCTAGTTGGATGTGGCGCTGGTTAACCTGGTGAAGCCAGGAAAGCCGACGTTTCTTCCACTTCCGAGGATAAGGAGCAGTGAATTGACGGAGGTCCTCCATTGTTGATGGTGGAAACCTTTTTGGAAGTCTGGTGGGCGGAGCTTCGCTTCAGATGCGAATATGAAGCAAATAGGGAAACATTTTTTGATCCTGCGAATCCTGCAGAAGGTTTCGCGCGACAGACGCGAACGGTCCCGCAGAAAATGCGTTTGGTGTGAACGCAGCATTAGGCTCATTAGTGTTTTGTCAAAATGAATTAAATATCCACTGTTTTGTATGACTTGTTTTCTTTTCAATTGTAAATAATATGTATGCAAAGACTAGTTAAACTACAAATGACACATCCTGTCACTGTTCACCATCATTAGCATCATTAGCTCACATACAGACTGTGTAGCTCTGTGTGTAGCACTGATTGTAGCATGTTAAGCATGTCAAAATTGACCCTAATTCTTTTCCGTAATATATATATATATATACTGCATATCAGTGACATGCCGTCAGGGTAGGCAAGGTAGGCAGTGCCTACCAAAGGATGAATTGATATTTTGATTATTTGTTTTAATGATAATATAATCATAAATTATTTATTTTGCAGTAGTAAGTTTGAAAGTGTCAGCATTTTGTGCTTTCCATAGAGATGCTGCACAGTGTCCACTGTAAGCCAGGAGGAGACCACGCCCCCTTTCAAAAGCACATTGCTGATCTGCCCGTTCCCATAGCGTGTTTTCATGTGTTTGTGCATGTGTAGTCAGTTCCCCAAGATGAAAACCATTTACGTAAAAAGGCAGCTCTCTACGTTGCCTTTGGATGTAACCGTGCTATGCTAAATGCTATACGTACGTTAACAGTGTATTAGTGAATTGATACAGCGTGGTAGCTGCTACGTTCTCTAGCTAGTGGGCAGGATAACACTAGAGTCAGGATGACAGCGCTAGAGACGATAAAAAAACTGTCTTTTGAGGAAAAACAACATATTTTAAAAGATGGAGACCAACACCTGAGCTACCAGACCTTCAGCAAAGATAAGGTCAGAACATTGTTGGTTCTTTCTACAGTGAATGTAAAAAAAGGAAGGATTGACTTTGTGGATGCTCCTCACTGAGACTGTTCTGAGTTGTTGTTGTTGATATTTTCTCTGTGTTTCTGTGATTCCAACACAAACGACAGATGCTTTTAACGGATGTTAATTTATATAACTGATAATCGTTTTAGTCGCACACAGTCATGAGTTAAACTTTCTAAAGATTCCTTGTCTTCAAACAAACGCACACACTTAGAAAAAAGGGAGATTCAGGTTCTGACCTCATTTATGGCTTTTGTGCATCAGTGAGATGCATTAAATCATTTTCTGGGTAAAATCTCCTCACATGTTGATGATGAACTCTTTCCAATCCCACTTTAGTGAGATACTGTATATTTGCAGTGATTGAAACAGAAAATAATTGAGAAGCACTGGCTAAGATGAAAAACCTCAAAAGAAAAATACACAGTACAGAACAATTAGAAAACCATTTGTCCTTGAAATCACATTTAGCTTTTCAACATTTTTGTAACATTTTTTAGGTATTTCATTTAGTTTTTACAGTTTTAAATCAGTACCATTTTTAAAATAAGGTTTTCCATTTTTAATCTTAATCAATTATTTCAACAGTATTTAACATGTGTGGATAGTATTTATTTTCCCAGTCTTAACAAAGAAACTAATATTTTTAATTATTTTTAACCACGTTTTTAACAAAATCAGATTGTTAAAAGTAAGTTAACTCAATACTTTAACTCAGGTATTAATAAACAGTTTTAAACCACAGCATTTTTAAGCAATGTAAATACTTTTTAAACTACTTTTCAAACCAATTACTTTTAACCATTTTATCTTAGCTCATTTATCAGACTCAATTTTCCAAACTTTACAAATAAATAAATAATTCAATTTGTTTCCAAACTAAATGGTGTTTAAGTCTAAGTTTCCTGATTTGTTTTGAAATAAATGTCCTAGAAACAGGAGTTTATATGAAACCTGTGGTTATTTAGAGGTTCTTACCAGATGTTCATCCAAACATTAAAGGTAGGGTAGGTGATTTTCGAAAGCTAGCATGAATGTAGCTTCCGCCTTTACCCCCCTCCCCCATCCCCTCTGTGGTTTGTCTCACTCACATGCATGCTCACAGCTGCTGCAGAAGAGGAGCTCAGCTTATCGCTTGTATTGTGTAGAAACGTTGTTGTCTCATGTCTCATTCAGCAGTAAGTAAACATTAAACTTTATCATTATATATGTTAAAAAACGTGACCAAAAACTCTGTTTTTACTCTGTCAGCAGTGACGCACTTTCAGTGTGAGCTCGTGCAAGTGAGGGATCGAGAACGAGCAGGGAGACGTGATTGGTTAAAAAAAACAGTTCCTTTTTTTTCCATTGGTTGAAGTTTTTACAAGTTTACAGCTGCTACAGATGATGGATTTTCTTCGTTCCTTTTTCAGAGAACATAAGATCTTAATTTCTGTCTGCAGTAGTTTATATATGGTACAGCAGTAGTTCATATATGGTACCACAGTAGTTCATATATGGTACCATAACAGTTCATATATGGTACCACAACAGTTCATATATGGTACCACAACAGTTCATATATGGTACCACAACAGTTCATATATGGTACCGCAACAGTTCATATATGGTACAGCAGTAGTTCATATATGGTACCACAACAGTTCATATATGGTACCATAACAGTTCATATATGGTACAGCAGTAGTTCATATATGGTACCACAACAGTTCATATATGGTACCATAACAGTTCATATATGGTACAGCAGTAGTTCATATATGGTACCACAACAGTTCATATATGGTACCATAACAGTTCATATATGGTACAGCAGTAGTTCATATATGGTACCACAACAGTTCATATATGGTACAGCAGCAGTTCATATATGGTACCATAACAGTTCATATATGGTTCCACAGTAGTTCATATATGGTACCGTAACAGTTCATATATGGTACTGTAACAGTTCATATATGGTACCACAACAGTTCATATATGGTACCACAACAGTTCATATATGGTACCGTAACAGTTCATATATGGTACCGTAACAGTTCATATATGGTACAGCAGTAGTTTATATATGGTACTGTAACAGTTCATATATGGTTCCACAGTAGTTCATATATGGTACCGTAACAGTTCATATATGGTACAGCAGTAGTTTATATATGGTACTGTAACAGTTCATATATGGTACCGTAACAGTTCATATATGGTTCCACAGTAGTTCATATATGGTACCGTAACAGTTCATATGTGGTACCGTAACAGTTCATATATGGTACCGTAACAGTTCATATGTGGTACCGTAACAGTTCATATATGGTTCCACAGTAGTTCATATATGGTACTGCAGCAGAAAGCGGCCGCTGGTCTTATTTCATCATCAATTTACAACATTAAACAAATGCGTCAATTCAAATTTTTGTAATGAACATTATCAGTTATGTTACTAATAATTTTTGCATTATTGTTTATGTTACACACTTTGTGTTTGTTCCGAATTAAATCAAATCAAGATCTGATCGTAGTGTACGATCACGTCACTATTGATAAATACTGAAGCGTGTGATATTAGTTGAACACACGCTGTCGGCTCAGATCTGAACGTATCAATGGTTGATAAATCAGGACCATGATGTGTTAAAAAAACAGCAGTTACTGACAGTGTGTGATTGATGAGGTTCAGTGTGTATCAATAACACACACATATTGATCAGTAAAGCCTTCATTAGTGGAGCTTTAACACACTGAGAGGCTGAGGGATGAGATTGTCATTGTTCCAGAAACTTCTCTGCCTTTCTTCATCTCTGTTTCCTCGCTGTAGAAAACTTTAGTGTCTGGAATAATATGGAAAGTTGAGAGACGTGGGAGGAAGTAGTTTGTGTGAGACAGACTAGACAGGTCACCTCCTCCACATGGTGGACACGTTCAAAGGAAACAGCTCATTGTTCTTTACCTGTGAGGTGTCACACAGACACTAGAGAAAGTCTTTATTTTACAGCTGGACTTTAGAGTTTAGCTCCATCAGTTACCATGGTAGCACAGTCTGTGGTCAAACCATGTAATAAACTTCCATTCTATATTTTCCCACCATCTACAGCTTTAATGTGGTTATTTAACCCTCATATTACATTTGGGGTCAATTTGACCCCATTCAATGTTTAAATTAAAAAAATAATAGTTGTTTTGTTTTTGTTTTACTTTGTCTGCACATGATGTCAAAGGTCAACACTACATGAAGTGCAATCTTTTAAAGACAGAAATGCATGTTTTATTATTGCAATTAAATAAATGACAATCACCAGTCCTCCTTAAGTAAGGGTAAGAAATACTTTATTATAGGGAGGATGTAAAACAAGAGGGTAGTGTTACACCTGGGTGAGGGGGGAAGGGAACAGGGAAGAGGGAGTCAGGGTAGGACAATAGTAGAAGGGGTGGGGAAGAGTTGACTGTTTTAAGGTGAGAGTAAAATGTGATGTTATTTTTGTGCTTTTTGTGTTGTGTAATCAGTTCAGCCAGTTTGGTGACAAGTGTGTAAATATAAGGTGGTGACACAGCACTTAGCTTAAGTAAAATGGTGGTGGGCGTGAACAGAGGGAAGGAGTGAGTGGTTATACTTAAAACTGGTATTTGGGATCAACGTGTCTAAGCCCAGTACGAGTGCAATAACCATTTCTGAGAACCCAGGCGCCGCCCCAGGCCCGAAAAAAAAAAAATGATAATAATAATAGATGACTTTATTTTTTCTGCTTCATATTTCATGACTTTTCCTCGTTTTATGGGTTCAATTGATTAAGCATAAAATTACCATGATGATGTTTTTCAATGTGCTGAAATAAAATATTTATCATTCCTGCTCTATCAGCTGTAGAGGACACTCTGATGTTCTCCATCATCTGTTTCTCTCTCTCTCTCTCTCTCTCTCTGAAAAGCTTTACCATCAATGAGGTTTTGGAACAGCTCTTTCACAGTGAAAGTGACGTAGAGGAGAATGTGTCTGAGACAGAGGACTTCATAGTGAACAACATCAAATCTGTTACATAAAAAGGAGATAAAAATAAGTGAATAAATCTGTTTATATGTCATCAACATCAATCAAAATGGTTAATTATGTGAGAGTCATGAATGTTCACCTCAAATTGAAATATATGGGCCCAAAATGAAATATTTTCCAGATCCACTCACTGTAACAGTGAAGGTTTGACCTGATGGTGGCGCTGCAGGAAAGGTCAAAGGTCATATCATCACCACAACCAATAGGGTTCATGCTCTAGTGCTCATTAATGTTGTCAGTACATTTGTGAAAAGTTTAAATAGAGGATTTTTAAGATTTCCTCCATGTGCTTCAGTATCTTTGGAGCTGAACGTCATCTTTAAACAGATCCTCACTGATTTATTTCACTATATAAAGGACTGAGAACAGCTTTTCTCCACGCTGAAGCTTTGTTTCATATTTGTTTGATCATTTCAGCCAGCAGTGTAACTGTAACTTTTCTATAGATCCAAATCATCAGAAACAAGAGAACATGATATGTTCATTGTTCATTTCTCAGCCTTATAATAACTAAATGCAGACATTAACTGGTAGAATGAAGGTACAGGGCAGTGTGTGATGCTTTACCTAAAGCCACTAAGGTGGTTTGTAATGAAACAATGTTCTCAGCACTCTGACAGGAACCATTGTGAGCACTGGTTGGACTGATGGTCTCCAGACTTTAAAAATGAGCACACAAGCAAAAGTTAGAGAACTGAAGCTTAGCAGCAGCTGGAAGTAACACACCAGGGACCAAGCAGCAGGAAAACACTCATTCTACCACACGTTCACACCATAAAGTAGTAGAAACAGACACAATCATCTCATTAAAGAATTAGAGATGATTGAAAAACAGCCGGTGAAAAGAGAATAAAAGTGACAATAATAGGTCAACATATGTGACATTAGGTGGAAAAGTGGTGGAAAGGGTTTCTAAGTGCTGAACATGTCTTGGAAGTGGGAAAAAAAATTGTGATGGAGAAGTGTCACATATGGGAGTAATGTAGCAAAACTACATTAAAAGGAGCAAAAATAAGGCAAGAAAAAGTGATGAAAATAGGTTAAAATATGGAAAGTTTGGTGTAGTTGCTGAAAAACTGTAAAAAATAAGCAAAAATGGGCTTAAATTGAAAATATTCTTAGTTTCTTGAAGGCATCTGGCGACCCAATTCCATTGTCTCGAGACCCCAAATGGGGTCCTGTTCCCAAGGTTGAGAACCCCTGGTGTTGCCCACAGATGGAAGTATAAAGGTTTTACCAACACTGTGGTGTTTTCTGTGTCTCTACTGTTACAGTGAATGTTCTCATATCTTTTATCTCACAGTTGTACACATTATTAAACTGGTTATTTTTATTCTTGTAGAGAAAAACTCTCCCACACTGAGTTTGAACACTTCCTCTATGGTTTCTGTCACCACCTCCATGTAACTGATGAAAATACTTCCTCATTAATCCACACACAAACCAATCTCACACACAGAAAGAAAGACGTCAATTACAACAACAAACTATATGAATTACCTGCAGTAAAGATCAGTTGTTCTTTCTGAGCTCAGGGGGAAAATCACCACTGTAATGATCAGCAAATCAAACTGTGATAAAGCATTGATCTCTAATTCTTTCTCATTATTCATTTCCTTCCTGTAAACTTGATTTTTTTCCACTTTCTATCAGTGTGACTTTAGAGCCAATCAGGTTTCTATGAATCAATCATGAACAGTTTTTACACTGAACTAAACGACTTAATGACCAAACAAACAAACCTTTACAATGATCAATGTTCTTTATTGATGAACTGATTTTATGATTGGCATCACTAACAAGTTCTATAAACCAATGGTTTTAAAAAGGTGAAGATAAGAACATAATGATTTTGAATGTAGCATCCTGCTCCGCTTTTACCCGCCCCATCCCCTCTGTGCTCTTTTTAAAGCCACGCCCCTCACTTATATGCACGAGCACCGGTGCTCCAATAGCGGACCTCAGCTCATCGCTTGTATCATATGAAACTACATTGTCTCATGTCTCATTCAGCGGTAGGTTAACACTAAACTTTATCATTATATACAGTATGTTAAAAAACGTGACTATGTTAATACAACGGTGGGGGCGGTGGCTAAGCTAGCATGTTAGCATTAGGTTACCCTACAGTAAAGATACTATACTAATAGAGCTGGAAAAAATAATGTCATGTCTACAATGATTAGAGTTACATGTTTTATTCAGTTATAATCCTTAACAATTTGTTACGTTTGTCACTGAAAAACCTAAAAGTTTTATATCATTTGTTTTTGCTCTTTCAACCCCGTGAATTGCCACCTTAACGTGGTGGGGTTGTTTGAGTGCCCGAATGATCCAAGGAGCTATGTTGTCTGGGGCATTATGCCCCTGGTAGGGTCTCCCATGGCAAACAGGTCCTAGGTGACGGGTCAGACTAAGCGCAGTTCAGAAGACCCTTTATGGACAGAATAAAAACAAGGACCGTGACGTCGCCCGGTATGGCGCAGCCGGGGCCCCACCCTGGAGCCAGGCCTGGCGTTGGGGCTCGAATACGAGCGAATGGTGGTCGGGCCTTTGCCCACGGGGCCCGGCCGGGCCTAGCCCGAAAGGACGACATGGGCCCGCCCTCCTGTGGACCCACCACCCGCAGAGGGATCGGGTGCAGAGAGGACTGGGTTGCAGTCAAGGGGGGGTGCCTCGGCGGCCCGGTCCACGTCCACAGCTTCTGGCTGTTGGGACATGGAATGTCACCTCGCTGGGGGGGAAGGAGCCTGAGCTTGTGCGGGAGGTTGAGAGGTATCGGCTAGATATAGTCGGGCTCACCTCCACGCACAGCTTGGGTTCTGGATCCCAACTCCTGGAGAGGGGCTGGACGCTCCACTTCTCTGGCGTTGCCCGCAGGGAGAGGCGGCGGGCTGGGGTGGGCTTGCTTATTGCCCCCCAGCTCAGCCACCACTAGTTGGAGTTTACCCCAGTGAACGAGAGGGTCGCGTCCCTACGCCTTTGAGTTGGGGACAGGTCTTGCACCGTTGTCTCGGCCTATGGGCCCAACATTGGCGCAGAGTACCCGGCCTTCTTGGAGTCCCTGGGAAGGATACTAGACGGTGTTCGACTGGGGACTCCATTGTTCTACTGGGGGACTTCAACGCCCACGTGGGCTGCGACAGTGAGACCTGGACAGGGGTGATTGGGAAGTGCTGCAGCCCGCACAGGCGCAGAGGCAAAAACTCGGGTCTGGGAGGAGTCCGGAGAAGCCATAGAGGAGGACTATTGGTCGCCTCAAAGACATTCTGGCAAACCGTCCGGCGCATCAGGAGGGGGAAGCAGTTCTTCACCAACACTGTTTACAGTGCAGGGGGGAGCTGCTGACCTCAACAGGGGATGTTGTCGGGTGGTAGTAGTACTTTGAGGGTCTCCTTAATCCCATTGCCACGTTTTCCCATGAGGAAGCAGAGGCTGAGGACTCAGAGGCTGATTCGCCCATCACCCGGGCTGAAGTCACCGAGGTGGTTGGAAAGCTCCTCGGGGGCAGGGCTCCGGGGGTGGATGAGATTCGTCCTGAGTACCTTAAGTCTCTGGATGTTGTAGGACTGTCTTGGTTGACACGTCTCTGCAACATCGCGTGGCAGTTGGGGACAGTGTCTGGATTGGCAGACCGGGGTAGTGGTCCCGCTCTTTAAGAAGGGGGATCGGGGGATGTGCTCCAACTACAGAGGGATCACACTCCTTAGCCTCCCCGGCAAGGTCTACTCCAGGGCGCAAGAGAGGAGGATCCGGCCGATAGTCGAACCTCGGATTCAGGAGGAACAATGCGGTTTTCGTCTTGGTCGCGTCACACTGGACCAGCTCTATACCCTTCATCGGGTGCTCGAGGGTTCGTGGGAGTTCCCCCAACCAGTCCACATGTGCTTTGTGGATCTGGAGAAGGCATTTGACCGTGTCCCTTGTGGTGCCCTGTGGGGGGTGCTCCGGGAGTATGGGGTCCGGGGCCCTTTGCTAAGGGCTGTCCGTTCCCTGTATGACCGCAGCAGGAGCCTGGTTCGCATTGCCGGCAGTAAGTCAGACCTGTTCCCAGTGCATGTTGGTCTCCGCCAGTGCTGCCCTTTGTCACCTGTTCATTACTTTTATGGACAGAATTTCTAGACGCAGCCAGGGACCGGAGGGGGTCTGATTTGGGAGCCTCAGGATTTCACCTCTGCTGCTTGCAGATGATGTTTTTCTGTTGGCTTCCTCAGATCAGGACCTTCAGCGTGTACTGGGGCGGTTTGCAGCCAAGTGTGAAGCGGCCGGGATGAGGATCAGCACCTCCAAATCTGAGGCCATGGTTCTCCACCGGAAAAAGGTGGCTTCCCCTCCCTGGGTCGGTGGAGAGTCCTTGCCTCAAGTGGAGGAGTTCAAGTATCTCAGGGTCGTGTTCACGAGTGAGGGTCAGATGGAGCGTGAGATCGATAGATGGATTGGTGCGGTGTCAGCAGTGATGCGGTCGCTATATCGGACTGTTGTGGTGAAGAGGGAGCTGATTCGGTGGGCAAAGCTCTCAATTTACTAATCTACGTTCCTACTCGAAAGGTCAAGATTGCGGATACAGGCGGCCGAAATTAGTTTCCTTCGCAGGGTGGCTTGGGCGCACCCATCGAGATAGGGTGAGAAGCTCAGTCACTCGGGAGGAGCTCGGAGTAGAGTCGCTGCTTCTTCACATCGAAAGGGGCCAGCTGAGTGTGCTCGGGCATCTGTTTCGGATGCTTCCTGGTCGCCTCCCTCAGGAGGTGTTTCAGGCATGTCCTATTGGGAAGAGGCCTCGTGGAAGGCCCAGGACACGCTGGAGGGACTATGTCTCTGAGCTGGCCTGGTGTCGCCTCGGGGTCCCCCCAGAACAGCTGGAGGGGGTGTGCATGGATCGGAAGGTCTGGGCATCTCTGCTGAGACTGTTGCCTCCGCGACTCGGCCCCAGATAAAGCTGAAGAAAATAGATGGATGGATTGCTCTTTTATTGTTCCAAAGGTGAGAGGGTTTATGGCTCTGTACATCGTCGGGTCAGAGGGGACATAGCCAAGATAGAACGAGGTTGTGTTATTTTAATCCTCGATCAAAATAACAGAAGATGTGCTGAGAATCTGATAACTATGAGGTTCTGTAATCAATATCATAGTTAATGATAAGTAATAAACTGGCATGTTACTGTCATGATTTTGTGTGGGCCCAAATGCAGAAAAAGGTGGAGTAACTTAAATCCAAAAAGACACAAGGAGGTATAGGGAGCAAGGAACAAAACGCAGCAGGACACGAGGAGGGTTGACAATACACATTGACATCAGACAATACAATGATCCAGCAGCCATACTGTTTCCAAGCACTCAGCTAAATAGTGGAGGAGGCCTGATTGGGAATCCATTCAAAATGTTCCCCCAAAAACCAGACTGGGGAACAATGGTCTGGGGGTCTGCCGGGCGGCAGGCCATACAGGACTGGAGAGAGCTGGTCGGGCGGTCTGCAGGACAGACAGGACGAGGGACCGAGGAGCAGGATTCTGGCGGCCTCCCATGAGGCGGCGCAGGCGAAGCAGAGGAGCAGAGTCTCCGAGACAGACGTGACCACCTCTGGCTAGACAGATGAAGTGGCTTCTGGTGACCCAGATGAAGTCACCTCTGGCGGGCCAGACGAAGAGGGCTCCGGCAAGCTGGGAGTTGGCGGCCGGGTGCGTGGAGCAGGAACCGGCGGCAGAGTTGGTTTTCTAGTACTTTTTTATAAACAGTTTGTCCTAATTGGCTGATTTAACAGCTATTAACATTTATTGATCACTGCTTTTTCATCATCATCTGAAAAACCATCAGCAGACGTCTTGATCTCCACATAAAAAGATATAAAGCTAATTTTGACATTAACTAAATACATGTGATCATAAAGCTCTGCTGCTCAGACACAGTCACATTGACTCTCTGCTCTGCAACGCTTTAGAATTCTCTCCCTTCTTTATCTAAACTTTGAGCTCCTATATTTCACCCCCGCTCCCTTCTATTCACCACATCTTTAGCTGCAAAATAAAAAGTTAAGTGAAAAAAGCTGTTACTGATGCTGTGTTTGAAATATGACAGAGAAAGGTCTGAAGACATGAGGTGGGTGTTTGGTTCAGACCAACAGAAGAAATAACAAACATCTGGTTAGATTCAACTTAAACAATGATTGTTAAAGACTAAACTCAGATGTGATAAAAATAAGTAAAAAAGTTCAGAAATGATCAGTGTGAGAATGAGCAGAGGAAATAAATCCAGAAGATTCTCGTCCTCCTCATCATCAGGGTTTAGACGGAGCTCAAGATGCTACGCTAACTATGCTAACTACCTACTCAATACACACTGTTCTGCTAAACTGCATGTGAGCTGCCTCTCACCCTCCTGCTAGGCAGGGGAGGGGCCAGGTAGAAGTCCTTCCCACCGGTGAGTGAGCACACCTGAGGGTGATAATGGCACAAACCAGTGACAGTAGCAGTGCTTAGCTCCAGTGGGAAAGTGTTCTGTCCCCTCACCTGGGACTGAACTTACTGTGAGGTGCAAAAGACTCTTTAAATGATTGGATGGGCAGCTGGTTAGCACTGAGAGATAACTTCTGTTTATCGGACAATTCATTAGACTTAAGACGTAAACACTGCTAAAATGGAAAATTGAGTTGAATCCATTTATTGTTCATTTCTATAAAAGTGTTTGTTTAACAGGCAGTGAAAAAATGTTTGAGTTTGATACTTGTTTAGTTTAAGGGGTTATTAAATTTATGTCTGGTGCAAAGTTAACTGTGTTGGTAAAACTATATACATATAAGTATAAATAAGATAAGATTAAATGGTTAAAAATAGTTTATTAAATAAGTAGTTTACAATGATTTATATCCAGTAGAAATATTAAAGCTGTTGAAAAAGAGACATGAGTTATTAAGTATTAAGTTAACTTTCTTTCAACAATCTGGGTTTACTAAATAGGTGGTAAAAAAGAATAATGATTATAAAGAGATGATTTGTTTCTTTGTTAAATAAATAAAATAAACACTAAGTTTATGGTACAGGTTAAATATTTAAAAGTGTGGAAGTTAAAATGATTAAATATAATGGACTTATATTGAAGGTTGAAACCCTGTCTAGAAAGTGCTACTTGTTTAAAAATCGGATAACTGCATGAATTATGTGAAAAGAGTTAAAGTTGGAAAGCTAAAGTTTATTTCTTTGAATGAATGGTTGTCAGATTATTATTGTACTGTGTATTTTTCTTTCGAGGTTTTTCACCTAAGGCTGAAGTTAAAGCTAAGGCTGAAGTTAAAGCTGAGGCTAAACTGATGTGCAAACCTAAAGCCATTACTTCAAAATAAAAAGAAAGAAGTAAATGAACGTCTGGTTCTTGAGTGAAATCCGGGGCAAACATCCAGTAAAGAGAGGTTCCATCAAGTCAGGAACAGCACAAAATTAAGGAGGACTTGACACACACAATTCCTCTCAGTTCACACTCCAAGCCCCTCCCATAGATCACGGTCGACAGGTGCTAGTTTCTATAGGAGGGGGCGGAGTCAGGAACAGAGATGTAAAGCGTACTGATATATCTACTCAAGTACAAGTACATCTGAGGTTTATTCCATAAAGCAGGTTATGTTCAAACTCTGAGTATGTTCAGGCTTAAATGATGAAACTCTGAGTATCTCATTCATAAACGTGAGGTATGTTCTTCTCTGAGTATGTTACCATGGCAACATTGTCCATGAACTAAACCTGGTCACTGACAGATTTTATCAAAGAAACCCTGGGTTTCTACCTGGCTCCGCCCACCTGAACACCGTTTCTGAACACTTTAATAAACCTTAACACTTTTCTCTGAAACACATTAGTAACATCACACACCACAGACGTGTTCACATCATCACTAATGTTGTGTTGATTTATGTTTTTGTTGTTGTTGTGCAAACGGTAGTTTTCTTTCTAACATTGTAGATGTAGATCATTAAGTGAAACTTAACTTTTATGACATTTTTTAGGACATTGAGATGACTCTGGCGACAATATTACATTAAAAATCAATATAAATGTCTTAATATCCAGTGTAACAGGAGGACTCTCTATGCAGACATCCTATGATGCTGACACGTCTCCTCAGACACATTTTATTCATATTATTCACCACTCGTCACGTCACTGAAGCAATAAAGTGATGAAGTGACCATAAAGTGACTAATTACAGGTGATTTAAGCCACTATAATCACTAAAGACTGAACACACCTTTAGAACAGGATCATATTCATCAAACACCAGCTTATTTCACCATCAGGGTGAATAAATCACTATTTTCCGTTTGGTTGTCATGGCAGTTTGAGTATTCTTTGATCCATTGATGATGGCTTTTAATGGCGCGCGTACACGTAAGTAACCCAAGGTTTACATACTCAGGGTTGATTAATCCACTTCATACCAGCTGTAATGAATCAGATACACAGAGTTTACCATCACTGGATATGTTGACCCAGAGTTTATGGATAAACTCAGAGTTTGTTAATCCTCCTTCATGGAACACACCTCAGGTATCTGAACTTTACTTGAGTATTTATTTATTGGGACTTTTTACTTTTACTTCTTACTTTCTTAAACAAATAATTGTACTTTCTACTCCATACATAGTTTGAGCTTTTTTTTTATGTTACACAGGTTCCTTAGTTTTATACTTAATATTTTCAAGTTTTTAAAAATGTTAAATCAAATCTCTTAGTTTCATTTTTTTTAATTTTTTTTTCGTGACACATTTTATTTCTAAATTGTATTTATAATGAGTTCTAAATTCTTCAGATATTCAAAGGGAACAGATTACATTTATTTGAACCAGTTTTCTACAAGTTCTTAGAAAAATAAAAGATATGGAATTTGCTGGTTTAAAAACCCTGTCTATTATTGAAGGGACGTTTATTTTACTTTTTTACTTAAGTACATTTAGTATCATGTACTTTTTTACTTTGACTAAGTAAAGGAACAACGTCAATACTTTTACTTTTACTAGAGTCATTTTTTATTCAAGTATCTTTACTTTTACTTCAGTACTGAAGAACTGGTACTTTTGACGCCTTTGAAAGTAACTCAATGAAATAGTAATCAAATAAAAAGTTATTAGATACTTTCACCCCCCACGTTTATTGTTGGTAATAAATCTTATATACAGTAAACATCTCATATAGAAACTTCAAATGGAAGAGACACAATCTACCATAATTAGAACTTCATTTATTTTCCAGCACGTACTTGTGTGAAAGTGGATTTCTAGCTTTGACAAAATGAAAATAAAATAGTCTTTAAAAATTAATTATTTAATGAAATCAAGTGATCATTCTGAATAACAGGTTTTCGTGTGTCCTTACAAATTATTATTATTATTATTATTATTATTATTATTATTATTATTATTATTATTATTATTATTATTACCTTCACTGAACATGATGAGCAGATCTTAGGACTTCATTGTAAATAAGGAAGTTCATCTAAGATGTGTCTCATCATCTGTTTATCATGAAACATGAATCTGGTGAATTAAAATGTGTGTAAATGAGTTTGTAATCAGCTGCTGCTGATGTCACTTTGCTCTCAGCAGAGGAACATGTTTTCTCCTGGTTTCTACCTCCTGCTCTCTCCATCTAACATAATCATTCACATGTGACTCTTTAGCTCCAGAACAAGCTCAGAACTTAAGCAATGATCAACTGAGGAGAAAGTTCTCTCTCAGCACTATTCTCCATCTGACCTTGTGAGCCTTCACTGCTGCTCTCCCTCTGGCCAACGTTCTGCTGACCAACACTCAGACTATTCTCCTTTATTTTCACTTGACTTTATGTCAGCTCTGCTGGGAAAGGCTCAATAAAGTGTGATGTTTTATTTTGCTCTGAGCTTTTCTCAAGGTGACACTGAGCTCTGATGATGGAGCTTTAAACATGGATCCATTGATCATTGAAGTCTACTGTGCACGCACCACATCAGCAGCTCTACGCCATCTTTGGAAGAAATAATACATAGCAACTATTCTCAGGTTGGATCGAACGAGTTCTCAACACTGAAAACAATCAAAGTTTATGAAATGTTAAACAATTAAAACAGCTTTAGACTTTAAACATCTAGATTATATGAAGATTAGCCAAAGGTTCCTAAAGAGGATAATAATGTTAATGCCTAACCAAATCTTAAAGAGTTTTAACTAGGGCTGGGACTTTATTGCGTTAATGGAACCTTTATTTCACGAGTTCCCAGTATACCCATAATAATGATACACAGACCATAACACAAGAAACAGGAAAACCAGAGAAGTTGTTGCTGTGCTTTGTGGACGTTAATTTAGTTTCAATAAAAACACTGGATGTAAAACTAAAGCCCAGTTGTGTGAAAAATGTGAGAGAAAGAGTTTGTGAATCAGTAAAGTTCTGCTAGCCTCAGCTAGCACCTCAAAGCTAAACATGTAGCAGCTAGCAACTCAATGCTAACCATGTATTCGTTAGCAACTCAATGCTAACCATGTAGCAGCTAGCACCTCAATGTTAAACATGTAGCAGCTAGCAACTCAATGCTAACCATGTATTCGTTAGCAACTCAATGCTAACCATGTAGCAGCTAGCACCTCAATGTTAAACATGTAGCAGCTAGCAACTCAATGCTAACCATGTATTCGTTAGCAACTCAATGCTAACCATATAGCAGCTAGCACCTCAAAGCTAAACATGTAGCAGGTAGCAACTCAATGCTAACCATGTATCCGTTAGCAACTCAATGCTAACCATGTAGCAGCTAGCACCTCAATGTTAAACATGTAGCAGCTAGCAACTCAATGCTAACCATGTATTCGTTAGCAACTCAATGCTAACCATATAGCAGCTAGCACCTCAATGCTAAACATGTAGCAGCTAGCAACTCAATGCTAACCATGTATCCGTTAGCAACTCAATGCTAACCATGTAGCAGCTAGCACCTCAATGTTAAACATGTAGCAGCTAGCAACTCAATGCTAACCATGTATTCGTTAGCAACTCAATGCTAACCATATAGCAGCTAGCATCTCAATGCTAAACATGTAGCAGCTAGCACCCTAATGCTAACCATGTAACACCTAGAACCTGAATGCTAACCATGTAGCAGCTAGCACCTTAATGCTAACCATGTAGCAACTGGAAGCTGAATGCTAGCCATGTAGCAGCTAGCACCTCAATGCTAACATGTAGCAGCTAGCAGGGACAATGGTCCTAGTGGAGCAGACAGTGTCTCCAATCCACACTGACACTCAGACAGGGTTCAGAACCAATAATAAATCCATGAGTGACAAATGAACAAAGTCAGTGATAAATGATTGTAGTGACAGTCGACCACTCTGTGGTAGAGGATGTGGGCGGGGCTAGAAGCGCTGCTACAGATAGCATCGTCTGACCCAACTTATCAACTGTTAATGTTAAATGTTGCTTCTCGTGTCTAATTGAGATGAATTAATTACTAAGTCTATAATTAATTAGATATATGTTTTAATGGAGTCACAACTCTAGTTTTAAAACATCAGTTTTGCTTCAACAGAATGAATGAAGAGGGAAATTGTGGTCTGAGGACCCTCTTTACCTCCTGAGTGCCGTCTGTCCTGAATGAGGTTATTAATGCTGTTATAGACGCTGTGTTCTCTCTGACTGACAGACTCTATGTACACAGATCTATAACTGAGTAAGAGCAGCTTTCACACACGTTCCTGCTAAGTCAGCATCATCATTATGAAAGCTGTTGGTTTTCTTCAGATGAATGTCTTCAGTTAGCAGTGACTCACTCTGCTCCATCCTGTCAGTGATGGAGGAGCCGTTTATAGGAAGGAGACATTCATGGAGGACCTGATTCTGACAAAGTCAGAGCAGAAATAAGACAGATCCACTGGAGTGAAGAGGATGGGACAGAAACTCATTGATCTGATCAAAGCTCTTAGTGAAAGTTTACAATGAGGAGCACAGCAGATATGTCAAAACATGTTGACTTCTAGAAGAAAGCATGAACATGTGTTTTTGAGGAGCTGAATCCATTTTTAATGGCATTCACGCTGGCAAACCAAGAAATCCACGATGACCACCATCAGTATTGCCAATGTGGATATTTTGACATAAAAACATGATTTGGACAGTGGTGGGCCTAGTGGTTAAGGAAGCAGGCCTGTGATCAGAGGGTCACCAGTTTGAATCTCACCTGGTCCATCACTGTGGGATGTTGAGCAGGTCCCTTAACTCGTTCTGCTTGATGCTGGGGGAGAACAAACACAGACTACAAACATTGAAAGAAACAGAAAACATCAGATTTAATGTGTAGTGTAAATGGGGCCTGAGACAAATCCAGTAAAGACATTGTTACTGAGCACTTCAAGAACCTGGGTGTGCCTCTCAACAATAAACTGTATAATAAGGGCCATAGTGTAAAATTATATATATATATATTTTTATTATCACAATCCCTTCACAACCTGGTCAAGACACTGATGTGCATCAGAATTTATGAAGTTTGATGAAATCATAGCATGTTCAGAATGTGTTCAGAGTATGTTCACAGGTTGGGGTGGGGTAGGGAGGAGCTGGGATCATTTCCA
Source organism: Gouania willdenowi (assembly GCF_900634775.1). Classification (NCBI taxonomy): domain Eukaryota; kingdom Metazoa; phylum Chordata; class Actinopteri; order Blenniiformes; family Gobiesocidae; genus Gouania; species Gouania willdenowi. The sequence goes on from NC_041053.1 coordinate 1,660,807, forward strand.
TACCTATAGGAACAGCCTATTTTCATACAGCCTTTTGTGCTGTGGGGAATAAATAGCTGCTTCCACCGTCGACACTCCACACTTATTCTACTCAAAATGCAGAGAAGATTTACTACTGAAGAAAAAAAAGTAACCAGAAAAATTGTAGATGTTATACAAAAAATGACAAAATCAGGAAAAAAGGTTGCTGTCATAGAGGGTTAAAGCCTCCACCTTATGAGAATTTTAAATATATATTTCTTACATAGTCCATTAACACATGTAAAAAAAACCAAAAAGAGTTAAAATATCAATGCAACTGTATATAACTATATATTAACTGAAATTCTTCCTGAACCCAGGATGCAGGGCCCCTCCTGTGGTGCGACACTTACTGCCTCATTGACATAACAAAAGCAGCTGAGGACAGACGTTAGCTCAGATCCTTTGGGTCAAATGACCCCTCTCTGGGTTTTATAGGTAAAAAGTTCATTTAACACCTCTGTGGGACTTCTAGTGTTAACTCTAAGGGCTCCCCAGTCAGTACAATGTGGGAGCCCACTGCTATCCCTCAGGAAACATGGGTGAAATACAGAGAAAGAATTTCACTATGGTGATTATTAAAGGATACATTATTATTTTTAATATTCTCATGATCTCAGTTGTCATATATAATAATACATCTCAAAATACTGTAAATTGTGCTCAGGACAAGATCCAAGATGGCCGCCAGGTATCTTCCAGAAAAGAATTGAAACATTTGTTCTATTTATCTAAATATTAATCAGATATCTACATCAAAAGTTTGAGTTTAATCATTGTACATGTTGGTAAGTGCTACAAAATAAACAGATCCTCAGATTAATTCTTATGCATACACCAGGATCACAATGGATATTAATTCATGTTTTGATGGGGGTTTAAATCAAATCCTTCACCCTTTAAAAGTCATCTTTGTCATACGCAATTTTGGCTGCAAAGAAATCACAATTTCACCTTTTTCATGTGTAAAGTGTCGTGGTGGCCATCTTATATCTGGCTCTGGATGCAATTTACAGTATTTTAAGATACTTGATCACAATCCTGGTCCCAAAAAAACTACATTTTGCCGCAAAGATCACAAAGTTACGGTAAGATTGAAATTCACAATACAGATGGCGGCCATCTTGGATTTCTTGATTTTTAGTGGGAACCATTGGTTTGCCAGTGTAGATCCCATTAAAATAGATTCAGCTTCTATTCAAAAGCCCACATGTGCACATGTTCATGCTTTCTTCCAGCAGTGTGTGTGTGTGTGTGTGTGTGTGTGTGTGTGTGTGTGTGTGTGTGTGTGTGTGTGTGTGTGTGTAATTATTGATCTGAGAGAACAAAGCCTTTAAACAAATGAGAACCACTGATTAAATCACAAATAATCACCTTTTCTTACTAAAAACAATGTGTCTCTAAAGATTTATTTCTAACAGCTTCTAAATGCTCTGTTGATCATTGTTCTGCTCTTTTTATGAAATGAAAATGTTAAGTAATATTAAAAAAAATTCATGTCAGAAGCCAGGAGGTCGTTACACCTGCCTGTCATTTATCTGTAGCATTATTTAAAATGTATTTTAATGAGAATAGAACCCTTCGTTTTTTAGGCAACTTCTCTACAAAGATCAGAATAGGTTAGAAATATATTTCTAAAGTGATGACAGAATTCACTGAGCATCAATGTACGTATTATAGTCAGAACATCTACCAACTCATTTTCCTAATCTTCTCACTTATTGTTCCAGGTTAGAACACTTATGGAGAAGTGTGTACATTCTCTACTCTAGCTTTTAACCTGGAGAGAGAAGGGCTTTAGAATCCTGATGATGACAGTCGTCTTTTTGCTTTTCTGCCTCAGTTACAGAGTTCATGGATGTTTGGAACCATCATGGCCTGAGGACAGCAGGAGGCCAGTCTCTACCAACTTGGGACATCATTCTGACACCTTCCACATCCTGATCAGGTACCTTAAAACAGCTGAGGCCACGCCTCATATCAGGAATTATACATTTAAAAAGCTGAAAATCACACATAACTTCATATTCAGAACTGATTTCAGAGCTGAACATTTTAAACTGAAATGGAAATGTTTAGGTGAAACTTTTGAAGATGCCATAACTTTTGTACAAGTCATCAAAGCTTATAAAATATCGATAATAATAATCTAGTCTTTTATTTGTGTTCAGGCAGACCATGGTATTGATTAGGATGGACCATACAGCTTTGATGACCTTAAAGGTCAAATGGAATGAGTTCAAATAGTCAGGTACCATGAGCTAAAGAAGAAGGCTAAGGCTAGCATTGAGAAGTTAGCATCTGTTAGTCTGACATCAGTGAACACAGAGGCATATCTTACTGTCACCTGCCACTGTGTAGATAATGCTAATAGTTAATGTAACAAATCAATAACACACTAGGGCTCAGGAACTGGTCAACAGAAATAGGTTCGGCTGTAGATCCAAGGTGTGTGAATAATTGGACACAGACACAAGGATTTCGTTTTAGTATATTAAAGATATTATATATAGTAAAGATATTTGGAGTCAATTTATATTGATATATATTATTTAGTTGTTATTAATAATCAGGTATAGGCAATAAACAAACAAACAAAATACAATTACAAAACAAAGACAATATTTTCTTCTTTCAAAACTTGTAGTCAAAGTTCAGTTCAAGGTTCATTTCCTTTGGTGAGTTCAGTTCAGTTTGTTTGATTTCACCAAGTTAGAAATCGAAGGGTTTCGCAAAGTTCTTTCGCATTGGGGAAAAAATACAAAACAGAAAAGGTCCCCAGGGTATAACCCACGTATTAGGTCCGAGTGTCCGAGGAAACAAAAAGATCAAATATTCCTACCGCGATGCAGCGGTGGTTGGGTGGTGGCTCGCCATCTAGTGGTCGAGAGTGGTAGGTGATCCAGGACTAACGTAAAAACCTGACCTATAAAACAAGGCCAACAACAATCAGTCAAACAGGAATTAACTTAAGTATATTTTAAAACAGAAAATACATTCACCTTAGCACATTTAAACAATTTGCCATTGTTAATTAAATAAACAGTTATAAATAAATGCTATAAATCATAGCAGAAAAATCCATATCAAGGTAAATCAAATTGAAGCTTCATTCTATATATTCAGAGATCAAAGGGAATAAAGTGCACTTTTAAATCAACATCATTAGCTGTAAAGCTAAGTCATATCATATAAATTAAACATGCATGTTTTAAATAGATTCTTTAAATAAATCATTGTTGTAGCACAACAGATCATTTCATTTAGTAGGTCAAAGCCTATTCAAGACCACATAGCCGAATGGGCATTTCTTTCAAAAAGTAACAGAAATGGTCAAAATCAATCAAAACTACAAAAAGCGAAGTATTATTTTACTATAATACTATTCATTTAACAATTTGGCTTTGATTATAAATTAGAAAATAAAAGGATTACTTAAATAAAAGTGCAAATGGTCAGACTGACCCTGTGTGTTCCGCAGCTAATGGTGGCTTAATTTTGCAGGAATTTCAATGGAGTCTGGTACACCACAAATCCGCCAAATACTTAGTGAAACACATTGAAGTACAATGTGAAACGACTCACCGGTGAGTGGAGAGATATCTAGTTTATAGGAGAAGATGTTCATCCAGGTATTTCTTATGAAGGTTGTGTTTCAGTGGTGATTTTCAATCAGTAAGCCAACCATGTAGACGCCACAGTGAGAGCAGCCATCACAGCATTCAGTGGAGCAAACAAGAGTGAAGGGGGAGGAGCCAGGGACTTTAAAGGTGTAGCGCGGGCTTGTCACAATAAAACCATGGCAGGAAGTTGGCCTCTAGTTCACATGGGTTACATTAAATACAGTTGTTTTATGAGTGCAGCAGTTCCCCTTGACACATACTGCTGAAAACACATGTAAAAGCTTCAATTCTGAGGGAATGAGCTATTACTGAAAAGAGTTCCATGTGTTGGAACAGATGGGGCTGCTAATGAGCGCTTCAGCTTAAATATGTGTAGCTCACACACTCAATGGTTAAAAAGGACCTGAGCTGAGTGAATGAGAATAAAGAAGGTGTTTGGAGGAAGTGGAAACCTGTTGGAACAGCACATGTAATATGAGCAAAGAGAACCAGTGGGTGGTGCTTTGGTATCTGCTCCATCACCTCTGAGGAGTATGGCATGATTTCTGAATAGGGATGGTACCAAAACCTGGGCCTGGGGCCACATCTGTCAGTTCACTTGGACCGACAAGCTCCATCCTTATCGGTCCTGTTAACGGTTATTTTAAGGTTCCGCTAATCCTCAAGCCTCAAACAAGCATTGCTACTCCTTAAGAACCCACATTTGAAGCTGACTGATGGGAGGGGCTACTCCAGTACTCGCCTGTTCTCGCTTTCTCTACAGCAGAAGGAGAATCTCCGCTGGCTGAGTAAGGTGCATGTACGATGGCAGAGCGAACAAAAAGATCAATAGTTTGGTCTATTTTACAAAGATAGATACTGACACTGCAATAAAAGCGTTGCGTGCAAAGGCGGGAACACGAGTAATTTGCTGAAACACCTTGCCAAAGTACACCAAATAAAACAGAAAGATATACAGTGTTCAACTGCCCGTTGCTGAGCACAACCACTGCACGCTCTGAGTCAGATACAACAGGTAGGTATATGAATGTAAGCAACCACAAGAACATGGACATAACATACAGTAAATCTGTAATTTATTTGAATTCATAAGTGCATGATGTTTTAAAGCAATCAATACATGCACAGTCGTAAGTTATACATTATTTACATATTTAATCGGGCAAACGCTAGATGACAAAAACATTGTTCTCGATTTTGGACAAGGCATTGTCATTTGCTACACAGCTTTCTCACTTTAAATATAGCACACACTCAAAAAACTTTCACGACTATTGCTTTTAAATAGGTGATTTTTACTATTTTTACGCATTAACTTTACTTTTTTACTCATTAGTGAACCTATTTGTGTAATTTTTATTAAATACTGTCAAGTATTACATTTAAACAAGGACATTAGTTAGTATTTACGTTGGATGTTTGCATAGACAATAGGAAGTTTGTCCCTCTGAGGATGCCGTTGCTGCCAGCGGAGTTGTGTGCTTAGAGTGAGCTCAACACGCATGCGCAGGAAGTGGATTGAGTTTGAATCATCGAGCCTTTTTCACTCGTCTTCATCTGACAAAACAGGTCCTTTCTCATTTTCAACACAGTAAATATATTTTGTTACTTTTAGATTAGCATGATGATTTTTAAACGCATTGTAACCGTGATATTGTAAATAAGAAGTAAAAAGACGTGCGTTTTTCACTGTCTTTGTATTTTGTGGTAAAATTGTGACTACTTTTTATGTACTGTAGTTACGCCTCGGCATGCTGATATGTAACACGCACAGATGGACACATGTTTTGTAGAGGGTTAATATTGGTTTACACGCCGCTAGTCGTTCCTTAACATGAGGGATGTAACGATTAATCGTAAGGAAGTTAAAAATCAATTCACAGGTATCACGTTCACATCGATACTGTGAACATTGAATTGCAGTACTTTTTTTAAACATATATAAATATAATTCCTTCTCTTGCCCAGAAGTGTTGGCGGTGGCCGCCTTCTACTCTTAAACATATTCATAAATGATTCCTTACCCCTTTAGCACCGAAAGAATATCTGTAACATTACGTGAATATCTGTAAAAGTCATGTTTTTCTATTAGCTCTGTCTGCTAGCGCATAGCATCTCTTCTTCACTGCAAGAATATCTGCATGCCAACCGACCACTGGGCTACCAGCGCCATCTGCTGGTCCAAACAAATATGTTCCATAAATACAATGCAATGACTCGTTTTTTTTTTTTTTTAAGTCTAATTATTAAGGCACAAACTACATTTTCAGTTGCACTTTTAAAATGAAAAATAACTATTATGCAGTTTTGCATTGTTTACTATAGAACCAGAATTTAAATTAATAGGCTTCTTTTTCATTTGTATTATTCCTTTATTTATTTCATTCAAGAATTATTTTTAGTTAAATTGCATTGTTTTGAATAGTTTATCAAGGGATTCTTTTGACAATGAAAAATAAAAGGAAAATAATACAGTATTTTCTAGTTTTTTTCCCAAAAAATATAATGTAATATTTTACAGTCATCATTTGTCTACAGTCTCATTTTGTAAAATAAATCGTGAGAGAATCGTATCATAAACCCAGTATCGTGAATCGAATCGTATCGGGAGCTGAGTGAATCGTTACATCTCTACTTAACATACAAGTAGAGTTTGAGGCCACTATCAGCATGTTGTCGTTCATGGCCAAACAAAACCAGCCAAATGGAGGGCGTGCGCTGAGGAGACGGTAAAAGCGGAGAGCTGGGAGACAGGTGCAGAAGGCAAACCATTCTCGATTTCATTTTGAGTGCGCTTTGATTTCCATGCGTTCAAAATGTAGCTTGTTCTATGCAGAGAGCTAATGTAAAGCTAAGGCAGTGGCACCGGGGGTTGTCCGTACAAATAGACACCTTCTAAAGCTAATGGCTGAACCTTTATGTTGTTGGTTTATATTGTAATCCCTCTCATCCATAACCATTCTCTGCAGAGAGCAAATATGTGCATTGTGCAGCATTTCTCTCTCTATAACGTTTTAGGCAATGTGCAAGTCTTTGTTATATTTCAGATTTAGAGCAAAAGTTAAGAAATTCCAATTAAATATGTTTTTGAAAGTTGTAATTGGTGTGTAAAAAAAACAAGATGTAAATTAAATTGGTATCCACATAAAAAAAATTAAAAACAAAATACACATATTACCATGTTAATTTATGTTAAATCAACCTAATTTTTCTGACAAGTAGATTTGGCTGTTGGCAAAATATACCAGCCACTTGCCCAGTGAGCACTTAAACACTAAGGGGAGAATTCACTAAAGGTTTAGGGTAGAGCTGGGCAATATATCAAGTTTCAAGATAAATCACATTTTCTGTTTTGGCGATTTAGAAAATGTATATTTTTATAGCTTATTTTGTTTTAAAACACTTGTTTTAGCAGTCGCTGCTTTCACGACTTCTCAGAACTGCATTAAAAAGCTCAATAAGATGAATTCCTCAGTGCTTCCTAACCCGGACCTTCCCCTAAACAAGCCACACTACAGAACTCACTCACACATGCTGTATCCTTTATAGGGGAAAAAGCCAAAAGTGGCACATTTTGTGATGCTGTTTGTTAATAAATGTGACTCTGATGCATTTTTAATCAGCAAATTTAACCCTGGATTGTCTTTCTGATAAGACGTCATTTGAATTACAATCATTGAGATATCTATCGTACATATCGCCATTTTGAGAAAAATGATTGAGATATTAGTTTTAGTCAATATCGCCCAGCTCTAGTTTAGGTTTATAAAACGTCACTCTACGAGCTAATAAGGCATATAAACTCCAGGGAATCAGGAGTGTGCAGCTGCTGCACATCCCAATGTGCCTTCAATCCATTTAACATGTTTCCCTCTGAATATGTATAGGAGGCGGATCTTTTAAGGGGCGCAAAAAATGGGAGGACGACATGCGAATAAATTAATGCAGTGGGCGCAATGCATTTCATCAAACCAGGATCTGTCTGCTGTGATTGTTTTAGCACTGGAAAATAGTACGACTGACAGGCAGGTGCAGACACATGCAGAGATCATCGCTGCAGTAAATGTTTACACAAAACACAGCACAGTTAACCTTTCTAGTATAAGAAAATAATAAACATTAAAAAGTCAATAGACATATTAAAGTTTTTTTTTTTCCAGACAAATATCTATGGTAATTTTAAGACTCATAAATGCAGGAAGCACAATCCATACACCCTACAAGACTTTAACTTGGGTATTTTCAGCAAAGTTGAGAAACTGTTAGGTCTAAATACGTTAAGACCGTTGCTCAATCACAACTCAAGGAGAAAAACACTATCTGACTTAAAAGGCGACCAGAGGCAGAGAGGTGCGAGCTGCAGCTCGGAGAAAAACCCAACAAAAAGACACAGAAGTCCGATATAAGTTGAGTTGCTCTGAGGTGATGCCTCAGAACGGAGTATTTATTATAGAAAAACATAGACCACACCCAGATGGGCTGTGCAACAACGCTCTGGGTGCAGTTTTAATACCATATATGGAAACACAGAAACTTTGGGGAGAAAACAGCTCATATGTCCATGCAGTGAGTCACGTACACCCACACTGGCCCAAACTAGTTTAAACCAGCTGTGGTGGACAATGGATATGTTTTGCAAACACACACACAATTAATCATGGATAATTTCATATTCTAACTATCGTTTAATCATTTAATTATAACTAATAAAGTAGTAAGAAACACACACACTATAGCATATCTTACATATCCGCCCTGTTGTGGGTTTGGAAAACATCAAGCAGACGGGCGTCTTCACAGGTTTACCCGGTGCCATCATGGGACCAAAACAACAGGGATGACCACCGTGAGGTGGGGCGAAAACCCGACAGCTAGTACGGGAAAAATTCCCCACCGTCCCCCCCTGCTGGGGCGAACATCGATTCTGATCCACGGTGATCTGGAGACAGTTCAGAGTGTATGTACAAATGATGACCCAAAATCATGGTGTTGAAAATGGGGCTTTAAGTCTCAGTGTGTTGTTGGAGTTGGTAAGGGAGGGTCAGAGGTTACTAGCACATGACCCTCAGTAGCAGTGAACCTTTACCGCTCACTGTGATGATGGGAAGGTGTGGCAGGGTCTTAGTCCATCAATGGGGCAGATGGGGAGAGACCCATAACATGGAGTTGGTACTCTGGGGAAGCCTGGACCTGCATAGCACCGATGATCATGTTGTCTATGCCTTTCTTCACACAGGGGACGATGCAGCAGCAGGCAAGACCAACGACCAGCAGCACAGCCAGAAAAGGGAGACCCAGACGTAGCAGAAATTGGAACCAGGAGCCTTGGAACAGCCAGTCCCACCCGGATGAATGGACATTGGACTCGTCAGCTGACATGGCACCTTCCAGGTTGCGGAGTGTTTGCAGGGCGTCTTCGATGGACTCCGAGGAGTTGTTAGGTATGTATGTACAGCAGGTAGCACCCACCATAGCACACACACCACCTGTGGAAGCTAAGATCGTATCTTTTTCCCGTGTGACTGGTGTATCCACGTTTGCCTTTCAGCTATCTTAAATGCAGTTGGTGTGGTTAGCAGAACTGTGTAAGGACCGTCCCACCGTGGAGTACACCAGTGTTTTCTCTTAATCACCTTGATGAGGACCCAATCACCAGGACGCAGGGGATCTGAAACAGGTAAAGAGAGACTAGGCAGTGTATTAGCTTTAACAATTTCAGCATCTGTGAATAATTTAACCATCCCTTTTGTTATTGGATCCAACTCTCCCTCCTGATCCTGCACCCACTTAGAACTGGTGAGGGGTAGGTGAAAAGGTCGTCCTGTGACAACCTCAAAGGGGGTCAAACCCTGTGTGTTTGGTGTTATGCGCATGTACATTTCTACCAGGTGAACACACTCTGGCCAGGGCCTGTTTGTTTGTTCTACAGCCTTTTTTAATCTGTTTTTAATGGTACCATTGTTACGTTCTACCAATCCAGCACTGGCTGGGTGGTAGGAGCAGTGATGTTTTAATTCAATGCCCATGGCTTCTGTCAGCAGGAGTATTACTCTGTTAACAAAATGGGGTCCATTGTCGCTCCAAATCTGTCGTGGGATGCCATGTTGAGGTATTATACGTGTCAAAAGGGCCTTTGCCACTGTCATTGCATCATTTGTTTTAGCAGGCACTATGGTGACCCATTTTGAGAATGAGTCCACCAGAACCAAACAATACGTATACCTCTGAATAGTGTGCAGTGTTATGAAATCCATCATAATGACCTCAAAAGGATATGTACCAGCTGGTGTTTTACCCCGAGGGGGCCTAACATTACCCTGAGGGTTATGACGACAACAGATGATACACTGACGACAAAAGTTTTTAAAATGGGTTTGGAGTCCTAGTGGTATATGAAATGACTGTTTGACTATGTCTACCATCCCTCCTGTTGAGACATGGGCCAACCCATGGCTCATTCTAGCAACGACGTCAAACAAACATCTAGGCAAACACGGCTTGTCATTTAACATAAATACTCCAGAGTCCTTTTTAACAGCACCTTCAGTAACCCATTTTGTTTTTTCATTTTCAGGAGCATTGGCATGCATATCAATCAGGACTTCATCCGGCAAGCCAAGTGGTACAACATCAACAGGCAACAACTGGACAGTAAGTGCTTCAGTAAAAGCAGCTTTTTTAGCTTCAACATCAGCTTTCGCATTGCCCAGAGAGACAGCATCAGTGGCGCCAGTATGTGCCTTGCATTTACATATCGCCAATGATGTAGGTAAGAGGACTGAAGCAAGGAGGTCTTTTAACAGGGAGGCATGTTGCACAGGCCTACCACTAGATGTCTTCATACCTCTCCTAGCCCACTGAGCAGCAAACACATGAACTGTGGAGAAAGCATACTGGCTATCAGTGTAAATTGTGACTTTCTTGCCTTTGAAAAGTCTACAGGCCTCTGTCAAGGCCACAATTTCAGCTGCCTGTGCAGACTGATTTCCAGCCAATTTGCCTGATTTCAACACAGTGTCGCATGTAACTACTGCATAACCAGTATGATTTGTTCCATCAGGTGCTTTGGAGGAGGAGCCATCTACAAAAAACTACATCTCCGTCTTCCAATGGAATGTCTGTCAAATCTGGACGTGGTTTGCATGTCACCGACACTAACTGTCCACAGTCATGCGGTGTCCCATCGTCAGCTGTTGGTATCAATGTAGCTGGGTTAAAAGCAGCACAGCGCTTTAGAGTGAGGTTGGCTGGTGTCAACAAGGTATTAGTAAGGTGTAAAAACCTGGCAGGAGATAAGAATGACATTTTTGTTTGTGTCAACAGGATGTCAACTGCATGGCTGACTAACAGTGTCAAAGGATGGAACAACACTACTTCAGCAGACGCGTGCACAGCCATGGCTGCGGCGCAAACCGCCTGAACGCAATGGGGAAGCGCCCTAGCCACATCATCTAATCGTTTAGAGTAATAGGCTATTGGTCGTTGTTTCTCACCATATTGCTGTAGTAGTACTGATGTCATGTAACCGTCCTTACAGTCAACAGACTGTGTAAATGGCTTGTTGTAATCTGGCAGCGCCATCACCCCTGTTCCTGTTATGATTTGTTTCACTTTTGTAAATGCTTCTTCCGCTTCAGGTGTCCACTGCAAAGGTGCGCTTAAAGTTTGATGTGTGTCTAACATTAGGTTCTGTAATGGGGCAGTTATGATGGCATAATCAACGATCCACGACCTGCAATAATTTGCCAGGCCTAAAAAGGCCATCATTTGTCTGACGGTAAGCGGTTTTGGTGCCATTTGTACTGCTTCCCTACGTGATGTGGTAAGTTCTTTCCCTTCAGCTGAGATGTTATGTCCAAGGAATGTTACTTTTTCCTGTGTAAATTGGAGTTTTTCCAATGAGGGCCTTATTTCCTGTTTTTGCCAAATGTGTGAACAGCCTGATTGCCTCTGTTTCACTTTCCGCTTTGGTGGGACTTGCCAATAAAATGTCATCAACATAAAACAATTATCTGTGTGGTCTCTGGCCACGTGTGGTGGCTGATGCATCTGTTAATCTCCGCTGAAAAGATCGTAGGACTGTCACAAAACCCTTGTGGAAGGCGAGTGTAAGAATATTTTTTGTTCTCAAATGTGAATCCAAACCACCCCTGCGCTGTACTATGAAGAGGGATGGAGAAAAATGCATTACTTAAATCAATTACAGTAAACCATTTTTGATGGGGTTGTAATTCATTTAACAATGTGTGTGGGTCTGGTACATTTGGAGCTCGTGATTTAACAGCCTGATTTACTGCTCTTAAATCATGCACCATCCTCCAGCCACCTTGTGGCTTTTTTACAGGGAAGATGGGGGTGTTGCATTCAGCTGCGTCATGTTCCTGTAGCACACCTGCAATGAGTAAATCATTAATAACAGGCTTTATTCTTTCTTTTGCATCTGATTTGAGTGGATATTGTCTAATTCGAGGCCTGTGGGATGTGGCTGGATCTATGGTTACAGATGTTGCGGCTGTCATAAGTCCAACATCTGTTTTTGATGTAGCCCACAGACATGATGGTACTGTAGGAAAGTCATCTGAAGTCAGAGTGCACACAGACAGTCATGCATCCAAATGCACAGCAGGGGGCTCCAAAGTACACCAGTTCAACATTTGTTTTTTCACAAAGCCACAAAAGGAGCCTTTGTATGTGGACACATTGTTTCTCTCTTTCCTCCAAAGGTCACTCTTGACAGGAAGTGCAGCCAACAGATCATTTGCATCTTTCCACTGTTTATGTGCAGGTTTTTGTAAGCAGATGTGTGGAAACCGTGGGGGGTTTATTGGTGTCAGCTCTGGAGGCAACGTCACTCTGATTATAATCCATCCATCTGGAGACCAACAAACGTCTGTCAATGTTATTTTCTGTGGTGACAATCGCAAAAACTTTTCCTCCCAGGCTTTAGCAGTTGCTCTGCCCTCAGGGGACAGGTCTGGTCTCCGTAGCCAGTCTGGTTGACCTGGCAGGGCCCATCGTCTGACATAAATCATTGTAACATGTGGTGGCCACTGTGTCTGTGCTTCTGTGGGAACTACAAATGTTTTAGCTATTTTAGCCCGCAGTTCTTCCATAGACCCAACCACTGACCGAGGGCCTGTTGACACTGGATCCAATGTATAGAATTTATTAGGAATGACTGGGCTTTGCAACACCATAAGTGATTCTTTAGTATCTGATAAAAGTTTCTTTGGCACTATTCCATTAGCCGTTGGCACTAAACTGATCTGTAATTTACTGAGGAGGTCTCTTCCCATTAAATTGAAAGGACAATCAGTTGTCAAAATAAATGGGTGTGTGTGATATGAACCATCTACATCTTGCACAATGACCTCCTCAGACCAACATGCATATTGAGGCTTCCCACCTACTCCCACCATGCCAATAACCTTTTTGGAAGTGACCACGCCCTCCACCTGATCACGGAGGACCGAAACATCAGCCCCTGTATCACACAAAAAGGTGACTGGTGTTTGTTTTGGTCCCACCAACAGTGTACGTTTTGGGTATTTGTCATGTGTTAATGTTACAGCTGCATAAATGGAGAAATCAACAAAATGGTTTGGATTTAAAGGTGGGGGATGGTCATATTCTGCAGGTAAATCATTGTCATATTGGTCAACATCCTCATCTTGCCCTAAAAAGGCTATGTCACACTCTGAGGTTTCATTATCTGTTCCGGAGTCACTGATTACATTTTCCTCCGGCCAGTCCTGGCGTCACTGCCGAGGAGTTTGCCCGAACGACGTATGGTCTGTTTTTTGCTTTCTTTTTGGGCAATCTCTTGCCATGTGTCCTCCCTCATGACAAATGAAACATTGTCTTTTTTCTCGATCTATTTTTGCTTGTTTTTCCTCATCAGGCGTTCTGGTGCGATATGGCTTTTTCCCCTGTCTTTTAAACCCTGGGCGTTGGCTCACTAGAGCTGCAGCCATGGCCTCAGCCAATACATTAACATTAGTTGACTCAGTTTTTGCTTTCTTTCTTTCAGTGACTTCATAAGCATGTTCGGCCCATTCCATTAGCTCTGGAACAGTGAGGGTGCGGTGTGTGACACAGTTTCTTTTTATGAAATCTGACACGTTTGGCAACAAACCACTGATTAACCACATTTTTAGCTGTATTTGGTATGGATTATCCGCCAGTGGAGAATGAGGAAGCCCGCTATTAGTCCTAAAAACCGTTTCTAAACGGGCACGATATTCCATTGGCGTCTCGTCTGGTTTCTGACGACACGCACTTATTTCTTCGTGGCTTGGGGGTTTAGTGTAAGTAGCTCTCACTCTTTGCATCAGTGCTTTACGCTGCGCGTTACCCATGTTCTCAGCACAGGATTTACAGACACCGTCACCACAAAGAAACACCACACAAAGAAACACCACACAACAACTCCCGTCTGCCCTCTGTCCCTTTACCACGCCGTGTGAGTATTACGTCACCCACCACGGTCTTCACTCCCCGTTGTACGTCACGGGTACTATGGTGAAAAGAAAACTGCTTCTCACCTTGTCAGTGCTCTCCCTGGTTCGTGGGACCCGTCACTCGTCCTCCGGGTCGGCGCTGGAGCAAGCTGCGACCACCCCTGCAAAGGAGGGGGTGCCGGCAGTTTTACTAATGGTCCGGTTGCGCCCGCGCCGATCCAGAAGAAAAGATATAAGGTCCCGGGTTGCGGCACCAGTGAATGTTAGGTCTAAATACGTTAAGACCGTTGCTCAATCACAACTCAAGGAGAAAAACACTATCTGACTTAAAAGGCGACCAGAGGCAGAGGGGTGCGAGCTGCAGCTCGGAGAAAAACCCAACAAAAAGACACAGAAGTCCGATATAAGTTGAGTTGCTCTGAGGTGATGCCTCAGAACGAGGTATTTATTATAGAAAACATAGACCACACCCAGATGGGCTGTGCAACAACGCTCTGGGTGCAGTTTTAATACCATATATGGAAACACAGAAACTTTGGGGAGAAAACAGCTCATATGTCCATGCAGTGGGTCACGTACACCCACACTGGCCCAAACTAGTTTAAACCAGCTGTGGTGGACAATGGATATGTTTTGCAAACACACACACAATTAATCATGGATAATTTCATATTCTAACTATCGTTTAATCATTTAATTATAACTAATAAAGTAGTAAGAAACACACACACTATAGCATATCTTACAGAAACAAAGTTTAACAGATGATGGTACAGATGATAATCTTGGAGAAAATGAAGGTTGTGATGATGCAGATGAAACTGATGTAGAAGACGTGTTCCAAGTGTAGCAATTGATGAACTGCTTTCTGAATTACATTATTTGATGAGCTGTGCATCAGTGCCTTTGTCAATCAAGAACATTACTGAATCTCTTGTGAAACACAGTCTTTGTTTGAACCAGACCATCATTGAAGAATTGACTGACACGTTGTCTTCTAATCCTGTGATAAAGGCTATAGCAAAAGAAGGTCCTCTCGCAACCTCTTACAAACGCAAACAGTTTTACAAAACACATTTTCAAGTCATTGAACCAGTGGAACATATACTCAACCCTCAAAGCAAACAGTCATTCCAATAAGTTTCCATCCTTAAATCTTTACAGCAGCTACTTCAGAGACTATACTCAAAAAAGTCATTGATAGCCATGAGGAACACCGGTCTGCAAAGGAAAAGCATTATAGGTCTTATCGAGATGGTCTACATTTTTTGAACAATGATTTTCTGACTGCTGAGGATGAACTGAGAATCTCTTTGTGTCTTTACATAGACGACTTTGAAGTCTGTAATCTGCTGGGCACGTCTCGAAAAAAAGCATAAACTCTGCTCATTTTATTGGATTTTAGGAAATCTCCCACCAGGTAGTCACTCTGCACTTTCCTCTATATTTCTTGCTTTGTTGTGTAAAAGTGATGCTTTAAAGACATTTGGGGCACTGTTCAGTACGTAGTTGCTGATAGTCTTGGCGCTCATGGCCTGGCTGGATGTGTGGAAAGTTTTTCTGAGGACTAATTTTGTAGATTTTGTACAGCTTCACGTTCAGAGATTGAGTCTGCAGGAGCCAATATTGGAGAATTTAAGTTGAGAACTGAAGAGCAACATTGTTGCAGCTGCGCGTGAGAATGGAGTAGCTTGTTGCGGGGTGAAAAACAGCTGTGTTTTGGCTGACAACCTATCTTTCTTTAAGGTTACAGAAGGGTTCCCCCAGATCTCGCCCACAACCTCTTTGAAGGCAATGTGCCTTTTGAGCTAGCTGTGTGTTTTTGTTTACTGATTAGCAAAAAGTACATTACTTCTGACAGATTAAATCTACTTATTCAGACATTTCCTTACAAATGGGGGATCAGACTAATCATCAATCCTCACACCTTTTGAAGTAAAAACACAATTGGTGGCAATTGTCACAAAAATTGGTGTTTTCTGAGACTGATACCTTTCGTTATTGGGCAGCTTATACCTGAAGATGAACCAGCCTGGAATATTTTACTTGATCTGAAAGATATTGTTGAACTGGTTGTTTGCCCAGTCCATACCGATTCCTCGATTGCATTGCTTGAGAGTAAGATTACGGACCATATCTATAGGTTTAAGGAAGTTTGCCCAGATAAAAGATCATTACCAAAGCATCATTTTCTTTCTCATTATCCTTCTGTCATACATCAGTTTGATTCACTCACTTTATTGTGGTAAAATAAGATTCAAATCAAAGCACACATTTTTTAAAAATGTTGTCAGGCACACAAACTGCTTTAGGAACATACCTTTGTCTTTGGCTACAAAGCATCAGCTGATGATTGGGCATTATATGATTCATCTAGCTGTGAAAAGGCACTTCTAGAAGTTTCACGTGTTTCATCTGTACCAGTTGAACTCCTCAAAGATGAAATAGCTGATTGTATGTCTCAAAAATATCCTGACATTACTGCTGCCAGAGTGTCACCTTTGATGGAATTGACTACAAAAAGGGCATGTTAGTTGCACATGGATCATTGGGTGGTCTGCCACAGTTTGTTGAAATAGTCCACATGTTTGTTTTGGTCGAGAAGTTAGTGTTCGCTGTGAAGAAAAGAAGCTCCTGGTACACCGAACACTTCATACTAGATCCACCGTCAAGAGATGTCAGCCTGCTCCAACTGAATGAGCTGCAGGATCGCTATCCTCTGACTGGATACAAAGTTGGATCATCACGAATGGTGACACTGAAAAGATTCAACCACTGTTCAGGTAAACGCTTATGATGTTTTTTTCTTTGACATGAAGACTTTCAACAAGCCAATGATGCATACACAGACAGGGAGGGGCAGAGTGGACACTGCTGTTTTTATTATAGGATAACACATTTTTAGTGTACAATGAGGTAGCTGTATAAGTAATGTGTATTTTTATCTATTTTAGAATAAAACTGAAAAGCAGGACAAACCATGACAGACCCAACAAAGCTACTTGTTGTCCTGGGAGAAAACAACACGCTCAAAATGACTCTGACATCTGGAATACCAGCGAGTTTGGAGGAACTGAAAATGGAGATTCAGAAGCAATGTTCACTGACAAAGGATTTTAGACTTCAACACATACACAATGATTTCAATACTTTCCTGAATGTGACCTCAACCGCTGAACTGAAGAATTTGGACTAAGTGAAGGTGATTTACAAGAGTGCTCCTGAACCTGTTGACGAAAGTCCTCAGAGAACTTCTAGGAGCCCCACCTCCAGTCTCAGCTCCAGGTACTCCATTGATACCGACATCCTTTCATCTCCAGAAACAGCATCATCTTCATCAACCTCTTCATCCTCGATGCTACGATCAGAAGCTTGGCTGAGCGTTTTTCCTAAACCCACCTTCGACTTTGAAGTTAATATATAGTTGCGCAAGGCAGATCAAGAATTTCAGAAAAATGGAACTCTTTTAACCCCCACTCCAAAGCTGAAGTCAGATATTACAGAAAGCTTGGTAAGTGAAATAATCAAGTACAAAACATACCCTTCAGACATTGAGTGGGATGACGTATGCACAGGGTTCATCTCAAAACATCTGTGTTTAAAAGAACGGGGCTCTACATCAGGGTTTGATGCATGAAAGTCAAGTTTAAAATACAAGATGAGTAACTATCACACCAAGCTTAGAAGCCTAGGATGCACAGAACTGATCATTAACTCTCTGAAGCGTAGAAGTGATAGCAGTGCCTCTCCAAACCAAGGTAAAAACCAAGAAGAGCAGAGGTAAATTTCTGCCCTGATTATCCAGATGGAGAAGGAGAAGAAAGTCAGGAGGAAGAGAAGGTAACCCTACTCACTGAAGTCCAGAAAAGAAATAATGAAGAAGTCATTCAAAGGAAAATGGATCAAACCTTTCCACACAGGAGGATGGAGATTCTAAAAGACATGCCCTTCATTGCAGAGTTTAAAAGTTGATGTCCTGCTCTCTTCTGTCATCAGGAGGTATGTCATGAATAAAAAGAACTCATTTTATTGAATGTTAAAATGCTGAACGTACAGATCAAATGTATACTTAAAGGTATCGTCTCGTTTTACTTTCTAGATAAATGCTGAATTCAAACTGATCACCACGATGGCACTTACTTCAAAGTTCATATCACAACTGGACCAGTTTGTCTCTAAGCTGGTGAACATCTTCAGAAAGAAGGAAGGTTTGCAATTTCTTCCTAGATTTTACATGAAATGTATTTCAAATGTAGTTAAAACAACTTGATCACAAACAGCTTTATAATTATAATAATTGAAAACTCATTTGGTAATCTAATACAGTACAAACAAGGTGGTTATGAGGTTAAATAAACCAAAAATTCTCCAGAATTCACATTCTCCTGACCTGAGTTCAAATCACACGCACACACAAGTTCCAGACCATTTTTAAGTATTTGTTAAGTTGTATGACTGTGTCAGAAGGAGGAGACTCTGGACGCACCTATCCTCCATCTCACATCTGACATACATTTGCTGGTTGTGATTAATCACATTATATTATGTAATTAATATACTTTTGATTGATTCTCTGCCCAAATAAAACACTTATTTTCAAAATGGTTGTCTTAAAAGCAGGGAAGCTAAATTCAAAAAGCTTTACTCCTTTTTTGTTATTTTGCAGATGAACACAATCAGAATGAGGAGGTCTTCCATCCTGAAAGCACTCAGTGTATTTCAGTGAAGATCCTAACAATGTCATTACACAATATGTGGTAAGTTTTAACTGCTAATGTTGACATTTACAAATGGAATAGAGATGCACCGAATATATTCAGCCCAATATTGCAAAACAAAAGCCACATTCGGCCTCAGTTTAGTGAGTTACTTATCAAAACTACGTACATTGCATGTTGTATAAATAGTTGGAGCTCCTCTTATAATTCCATTTTATGAACTATTTCACTTATTTCCAACAATTTTGCCTTTTTCTGCGTATAATTCATTAACTCTCATTAATACACAAGTAAATGTGTCTGTATGTATACAGTCCTGACTCATTTTAAGTGATTCCTACAACTGCCAGCAGGAGGATCCCCAGTTAAGACCTTCTCCATCTCTTTCGCCTGTAATTCATTGTTACCATTTAATTCTTAGAACATCATATATAAATTATAAAATATCAATATGGAGACCCAAAAACAAGGTTTTTAAGTCTAGTTTTAAGCCCCATATGCATGACATGTCCACTTTAAAACAAGGATGCGTTAACTGGAAATTTTCTAATTTTTGTATCTTTCTACATCTTTTGTTCCTTTGTGTTTCCTCGTTTTAAGATGTGGAGTTCTGTGATGCCCAGAGCCAGATGGAGAAGACTGTCATCAGCATTTATGTCATCATGCATGAAAGTGATGGAGAACAGGAAGCACCAGAAGACGTGGGCATCATCATCGAAGGTGTTACTGTGATGAAGGACCTCAGAGATGTTGCCACTGTTTCTCTCTGCTGTTTGGTCTCATCTACCTCACCTACCCACCTGACCTTAAGTACACCTTTGAATTTTCTCAGAAGGATCTGATGTAACGTGATAATAGGAAGCTTTCAAACAAAGTTCAAGTAGTGAAAAACAAACCTTTTGAGTGAGATGACCTAGAGCTGGTCTATGGCTATGTGAGCATTTGTCCTGAGGTCTGACGTGTTCAAAATGCACTTTCAAGTAACATATGGGCCTTATGTTGTGTTTTAACCATTTTAGAAAAGCTGTTATTTGTCATATTCATTTACAGAGATTTTCATTTTCTAAATTTAATTTGAATAATATTCTGATTTTCTGAATTTGAAAAATGTAATTTTTGCACTTGCACCTATCTTTAAAGAAGTTTGCAGTTTTTGCAAAAATTAGCACTTTTAAGTGTCTGCTTATTCTAAACAGTAACATAAGATTTGTGTCAAAGCTTATACCAGCCTGGAATCTTTTATATGATCTGAAAGGACATTGTTGAAGTGGTTATTTGCCCTGTCCATAATAATTCCTCCATTGCATTTCTCAGACCACATCCAAATGGATCATTAGTCTACATGTTTGTTTTGGTAGATACATTGGAGTTTGTAATGATGAAAAAAAGTTCTTGGTGCAACAAATACTTCAGAGCGTTCCTTAGATGTCAGTCTGATGGAACTAAGTGAACTGTAGGATCAATATAATCTGGTTAATACAATGTTGGACTGTCATAAATGGTGACACTCAAAAATTCATTCACTGGGTCATTTTGCCAAATCTGTGCCTTTTAGTAAAAAACATTTCCCACGATTTGAGCAGGTCCGTGACTCTTCATGTATTACGTTCTTAAAGGGATTCTTCATCGTTTTTACATATGTGGTAAAAAAACCTTTGAAATGTCCCTATTAGATCTATGCCTAATGCATTATTTTGAACCATATTTGTTTTATTAACTTTTTAAAATGAGACTACTTTACCGTTTTCATGTTTGTGGACCGCCTTACCTGGTGTTCTGTGTTAGGTAGTTTTATTTTCAGAGCACGCTCAGGAACCTTCAACCCTTTACACAGTATCTCAGAAGCTGATACGAGATGTTTTTTAATCTGAAAACCTCCCTTTCAGAAAGGCCAGACTCATCTTTTCTGCTCATGTGGAGTCTGACCGAGGCACAAAACAAACTTAAATCTGGAAAATGCTCTTCAGTTTTTATCCGTTTGGCGTTTTTAGTTATAGCTAAAAACGACTGGATCATTTCCACAAAGTTCATTTTTTTCTTTTGACTATTTGTTAATTTCTGAGTAGATATGTTACTGTTATCAGAGACACATTCATCACTGTCACTTTCCTCCATCTGCCCCTAATGTCTGTTTATTCTCCTCCACTTTATACTCTTTGATTCAAACTTTGTTTTTCTTGTGCTTCTGCGTTTAGAAGCAGACTTTTCTTTCATTACCTCCTCGACCCATCCCCCCATGTAGGACTACTGTTCCCCCACCTGTCTCCTCTGCCTGTGTTTCCTCCTCTGACAAACCTTCCTGTGTTTCACTGACACTAATCATTTCATTTATCTGTACTTCACACATATTTTTTTCCACCTTTTCTTCACCACCTCACTCTCCACCACATCACCCAAAAAACGTGCTTCACTTCCTTGATTAGTTTCACGCACACCGTGCACATCATTCCTACTCACCCCCCCTTGCTCCAGGTCAGACACAGCAGCGGAGAGGGGCAGAGTGCTCTGCGCCGCTGCAATCGGCCGCTCAGATGTCACGATCCGGGCCACAGCAGATGAAGTGTCTGCTGCGGCCACAGGCCGCGGGGCAGTGACCTCCCCCCGGAAGCGGCAGACCCCGCCACAGGGCTGAGGGCCACCACCGGCCAGCCGGAGCCGGATTCCCCCGCTTCGGACAGGCATTCACGGTGCGTCCCACCTCACTACAACCAAAACATTCCATAGCTGACGAGGTGGCAAATATCACGTAGTCATAATCATCTACTTTAACACGGAAGCAGAAGTTGAGGTCCACATCCAGATTGTTAAGTATCATAAAGGGCGGTCTACAATGAGACACTACGTGTTTCAGCAGTGGATCTACATCCAGACAGAATCTTTCTGATGGACGACACCACCTTCCCATGTCTGGAGAAATGTCTGCTTAGAAACTCATCGGTTATGAACAGAGGGACGTTTGACAGGATGACCCTGGTGGACGGCTGTACAAACATTTCATTCACCGTGATGCCTGTCTCAACCATGTGGTTCACCTTCTCCACCTGATCCAGGAAGATGACCACGGCACTGTTCATCCTAGCGGCCGACCTCACACAAGCCCAATCTCCTCCACACGACATGGAGAGCTGGCGTTGATCTTAATGCCACGCTTTCAAGTGAGGTGGTTAAAGGTGACTCTATTTACCATGGCGTCTGAAAACGCTGACAGGTGAGACACCAGCAGGAGAGAAAAGAAAAACAAGTACAAACACACACTAACAATAAACTTAAGGTGAAATTGCAACCAATAAACCACAGTAAATTAAATCACACTAGTAAGACCAGTCGCTCAGCGTCTCACTCCACACCACTCACTCAGAGAGAGAGAGAGAGACAGAGAGAGACAGAGAGATTTTTTTTGATTTTACAAAAACACTTTATTTTCACAGGTTTAGTTTTCACAATTCAATCCAATAAAAGTGCTAATGCATTAAAAACCCAGTATGTTTTTTGGTTTTGTTTTAAAAAATGACAGTTTAAGCCATAAAACCATGCGTAAAAACCAACTCATCATCAACAACTGAACAAACATTATTGTTAAAACACCATCGCTGTTTAAAAGCGTCCAAGTCTCCAATGTGTTTATAAAATCTAAAATCTAGCCTTATATTGAGCAGCCATACTGCCTCAGCCTCTTGTCCTTCTCTGTTCTCTACCCTGTTCTTTCTGCTTATATAAATGGCCATTTTTGCTTCACCTGAGAGGTAATTGAGGAGCTGCCACTTTTCTTTTTGTTCTTTTTTGTACTTAGTTCCCATGATAAAAACCCTCTCAGTAAAAACCACATCAAAGAGACTAAAAACCAATGTTAAAAGAGAGAAGAAACCCGTGAGTCTCTTACACTCTGTAAAAACATGGTACACAGTCTCTCGAAGGCAACAAAAAGGACAGGTATTAAGAACAGCAGGATTAAGAACAGAAATAAAAGCATTGGAGGCAATAGCACCGTGTAAAATCCTCCACTGTGGGCTCGCTCCATCTGTCCCCAATCTTTCTGACCACACAGTGGGGGGGCGGTTGCTCAGTCCGGCCTTGTGTATGGCCTTGACGCAGCTCGTGTACCACGTCTTTTTATCAGCTTTGTGCAGAGTCAGCTTTTCAGACTGTGCTGTAGTCAAAAGGGGGCCGGTGAGCTCCCCCAGAGCTGGGCTCAGGAAGATTTCGGGGAAGGGATCTGCAGGGTCCGGTTTGACTTTTCCCTGTCCATAGTCCATTAGAAGGCTCTTCTCCTTCCCAGGGAGCCTCTGGCGCCACAGCTCTAGGAGTCTCTCTGTCACCCGGACAGAGTGCAGGCCCAGAAGAGAGCTCAGGGCCCTGGTGTCCTCCAGCGCCGGCCCCACTGCATCCACCAGCTGCTGCAGGCACAGAGTCTTTGTTTTTAGCAGCGCCATCGTCAGGCCGGGGGTGACATTGCTGCTGATGTCCAGCATGGCTCTGTGAATCAACGGTTCTCTCAACAACCAGTACAGAGAGTTAGACTTTGGGCACCTTTTACAGTAAAAAAGGGCCCAAGACTTAAAAACACCCTGATAAAACGGAGGTAGCCCACCAAATTTTAAAAGTTTAGAGTCAATTAAAAACAGAGCAGCATCCAACCCCAGGAAATCTGCACGTCTGAGAATGCAGCTGGCCCCATCTCTCCACACAAGATCAGAAGGACCTGTAAGATATTTCTGTAAAAACTGGAGTCTAAAAGTAGCTGTCCGGCTGGCTAGGTGGATGAGGCCCTGTCCCCCCTCCTCTCTGGTTAAAAATAGCACCCCTTGTGGCACCCAGTGTAGCCCATCCCAAAAAAAATCTACCATTTTTTTCTGTAATTGGGCAAGCAATCCTGATGTGGGGTCTAAAACAGTTAAACGGTGCCACAGTTGGGATGCTACGAGATTGTTTAAAACCAATACTCTACCTTTAAAAGACATGTGAGGGAGCAGCCATTTCCACTTGGAAAGCTTCCCTTCGATTTTCTCAGTGACACCCTCCCAGTTCTTCTTTACTATATGTTCCTTACCGAGGAACACCCCTAAGTTTTAAAACCCTCCGTTTTCCAAACTAAACCTTGGGGAAGAACTGGGAGACCGTCACTCCACTCACCAGCCGCGAGAGCTTCGCTTTTTTTCCAGTTCACCCTCGCTGCTGATGCTTTATTAAACTTTTCTATCGTGTTAGCTAAAATGTCTGCATCCCCTTGGTTTTTAATAAAAACCACAACATCATCGGCATACGCACTTAAAACAATGTTACTTTTAAAAGTGGGTAAAAACAAGCCCTGTAACCTGCAGCGTAGATTGTAAAGGAGGGGTTCCAGGGAGAGTGTGTAAAGCATACCAGAGAGAGCACAGCCCTGCCTGATGCCTCGACACACCCTAAAAGGAGCACACAGACCACCATTAAACTTCAGGACACTCTCAACCTCGCTGTACAACACTTTAACTTTGGCTATGAAACCGGCGCTGAACCCAAACCTCTCCATAACCTTCCAGAGGAAGTTGTGTTCAACGCGGTCAGAAGCCTTTTCCTGGTCTAGAGAAATCAGACCAGTGTTACAACCCAATGAGCTGGAGATGTCCAAAACATCCCGAATGAGGTGGACATTGTCCACCATGGACCTGCCGGGCACACAGTATGTCTGGTCCCTATAAATGACCTGCTCCATAACCCTCCCCAGCCTGGAGGCGAAGACCTTGGACAGGAGCTTATAATCAACACACAGCAAGAATCCGTGTATCATCCGTTCATTCGTTTTTTATTACTTTTTTTAACCAGCAGAGGGCGCTATCAAGAAGTGTAGGCGGTGGGCGGAGTCTGCTAAAACTTTCTTTCTGGCTGCCATCTACTCTTAAATATGTTAATAAACCCCTTTAGCACGAGATTCCACCCGCTGCCGACACTTATGGATGAGAGAAGGGATAAATATATGGCGCCCTCTGCTGTTTAAAAAAAGTACTGCGATTCAATTTTCAGAATATCAATATGAACCGTGATGCCTATGAATCGATTTTTAACTGCCTTACGATTAATTGTTACATCACTAATAGCCACATATGCTGATGAATAGTTGACTTAACTGGCGTACCGTAGTTTTGTATGACGTAAAGATTGACAATTACTTGAGATATTTGCAAAATGTTTTCAAGTTTTAGTGACAATATTACGTTTTTTCTGCAACAAGCAGTGGCTGAAATAACAGGTAATTCATTTTATATAAATTTAAAAGATGTAACATTTTTTTTTAAATAACATTAAATCATAACAACAGGTTACATTTATTCTGTTTTTTTTATTTTTCAGAAATGCTGTACTTGAATGAAGTTAACAGTAACATAACCAACTTATCATCTGCATTGTTTCACCATGAATTAAATTCAGAGGGTCCAGCTCTGATAGTGGGGTCTCCTAACCCTCTTCCCCTGGTCAGGGGTCTGTAACCTTTACTCTACAAGGAACCATTGAACCTCATCTCACCTGGATTAAAGTCCTCCTGGAGCCATAAAGACCTTCTCTATGAAGACAATACAGTGTATTACATTATATACAGTTAAAATATATAGAATAATGTTTGATTTGATTTGATTTATATTGATCATGTAAATAGAAACTTAAAAACAGTTTAAAATAAAGAAATAAAACAATAACTTTCATCTTCAAATTCTTACACATCTCAGTTTACATGAACACAATGTTTATAAAGTAGATTTTTATAGTTAATGTATATGAAAGGCTACAAAAAGTAACATGAATGTGATAACACATGATCATGTGATCAACACATGCTAATTACTCATTTCTTGCCACACATAAAACATACATATTTAACCTGTACATTGGTGGTTAAATGAATCTGTTCCCACACAATTAAAATCTGTATTTTCTTCCAGAAATAGTGTTTTTGTTGGTTTAGTTTCTTACCAGGGATTTAAAACTTAAGGTTAGTCACAGGTGCAGGAAAGTTGATGGTCTGTAGATGTTGTAGGAATGTGCTGAGTCATTGTACAACCTGATTTATTTTAGCTTAATAAATTGTTATATCTTCATTTTATTTGTCATTAATCATTAATAGCTTCTGTAAAAAGTAACTATTTCAATAGTAATTTTTAAAGCTATAGGGAGCCATTGCATAAGAGTCAAAGGGCCACATAAGGCTCCAGAACCACAGGTTGCAGACCTCTGCTCTGGGAGAACCACAGCTGAACATCTGTCCTGGTATCATAGTCCATCAGTTCTGGACCCTCCATGCTGGTTCTGATGAGCGTGTACGCTCTATCGCTGAGCGCGCTCAGTGAACGACTCATTATGTCTGGCTCTGTTCATAGCGGACCACGTGCTCTCCAAAGGAGCACATTGGTGTTTATACTCTACACATTCACCGTTGCATTAGGGATGTAAATATGTGGGTGTCTCACGATTCCATTCAAAAATTAATACGATGCATAGTGTGTTAAGACACATGACATCAAAACAATACAGTTTGTATAAAATCATTTTAATTAAATGAAACATTTATTCATGTTAAACAAATAAAAATGTACTAACTACAATAAATAACTTCATAAATAGAACTGTATAAATAATAAGCTAGCTGCATTTTTCTCCAAGAAGTTACAAACAAACTGTACATGGAGAAAACTCTTTCTGCTGCATCACTAGTACCAGGTAGTGTTTAGCTATGAAGGGAGAAGAGAGAAACTGCAGGTCCTCCCACCAATGAAGGGGGTCTTCTAGGAGAGAGAGAGAGTGGATCAGCCTCCAGGAACTTATAACTGCTTTCATCCTGTACTTTGTCTGTTTTTGTTGTTTCTACTTGTATTGTATTACAATAAATAAAAAAAAGAAAAGTGCACTCTGTGGGACGTGACGAGGCGCTCAGCTGCTCCGTCACAAAATAAGGTCATCCTACGCACTCTCACAGATGCGACCAGATGAAATTTTCACACGCACAAACTTAGTTAAACCATTTTTCCAAATAATGACTAAATGTTAGTCATTTTTAGGTCAATGTAAATTAAGTTTACATAGAAATCTATTTGTATTTACTAAATATTAATAGGGTCAGTTTATCTATAAATCTATAAACATTGTGTAGTTGTTGTCACAGGTTTTTACGTTGATGAAATAAATGTTGGTAAAATACAAACTGTATTAAGTAAATAAATTGGTAAATATTGAGATGTTATTTACCATTTAATACCATAGAAACACACATTGTAGAGTCTTAAACATCGTAGGTTAATAACTATAACGTCAAATACTGTCAAATATGACATACACTAGTGGTGAAATAACTGATACAACTTTGAGTCCATTTGTTTTTGTTTAATCATTATGGTCTGGAATGATGTCATCAGGATTATTTAAATTAAGTTGATCAAAACTTAATCAATAAACCTCATCAGATTCAGTAAACCATTGATCCCAAAGGGACATTAATGCTGCTCTCATCCATCTTTCTATAATATGAATAATTAAAAAGGATCAGTCACAATAATCCATGTCACTACAACTTAAATATATCTTTTAATTGTAGCTAACTCATTTTAAAATACATTTTATTTTTTAACATTTGTTTAATTATGGTTTTCTTTAGTATTTATTGTGTTTACTCACAGTAGTTAATTAAGACTTTCTGAAGAAAATTGATTAATATTTCTAAAAGAAACAGAATTTAAAATAATTATGTAAAAAACAAAATTTGGAAAAAAATAAAATAGATTTTAAAGGCCCTACCTACTTGGAACTCCTTTGCTAAATTGTTCAATAAATTAAAAAAAATAAAAAAAGTCACTATATATATAACACCAGCTAGCTAGTAGTGGTGTAACAATACATCAATCCATAATTAATTCATTAACGATCCAATTACATCGATGCACAACAAAAACATTGATAAACATAGTCATCTTTAAGATACGCCTTTATTTTGAAATTCATATAGCTTGTCTGTGCCACCATTTCCTGCGTGGGATGGTGGCATAACTAGGGCCCTATAAAATCTGTTTTATTTTTTTATAAATTCTGTGTTTTCCACTTTTATTTTTTTTTATTACATTTTTTTATAGAAATATTAATCATTTTTTTCAGAAAATATTAGTTTTGAACTTCTGTGAGGAAACCAAATAAATACTAATAAATAAATAAACACATAATTAAACATAAATACACTTATACAATACAATTAAAAGGTAGATTTAAGTTGTAGTGACATGGATTATTCTGACTGCTAATTTATAAATATTTATGTCATATAAAATGTATGAGAACAGTATTAATGTCACAGTCACCCAATGTCCCCTCAGGGATCAATGATTTACTGAATCTGATCAGGTTTATTGTTTTAATTACAGACATGCAAACACTAACGACATGAAAACCCATTGTAGGGGGGTCTTTTTATTTTACCACAAATTAAGCAATCTGCAACACTCTAAATAGTATAATAAGGTAAAATACACTAAAAATATTTATTTCACCACTTAAGTTGTGGTTTGTAAAAAATTCTATAATTTTTTTTTTTTAATATTGTACATAATATTTAGCAAATCATGGCTACTTTTACCATATATATATGATGTAAAAGTACCTAGCATTTGGGAAATATTAATATTAATTAATTAATATTAATATTATATTAATTAATTAATATATATTAAGTACAATATTAAAAAAATATATTTTTTATTGCCATTTCTATTTTTAAAGTTAATTAATTCTGTTGTGACATATTCTCCATATGCACTCAATCACTTAATACATTTGACATAATTGTAGGTGTTTCCTAATTAATACAACATGTACCAAATATTTGGTGCATTTATACAACAGTTTTCATTGACCCTTAAAATACGTTTTGATACATAGTTATATAACAGTGTGGCATCATTAACATGTTAATGTTAAAATAATAATAATAATAACATGACAGTGACACTTTTTCCCCATTTTGTTTGTTACAGTGAAATCAACTGTTTTTAAATCCAAATTATTATTATTATTAATAAAGTATTACACCGTAGTAATTTAATAGATACTTTTTTATCACATTTCAAAGTCTATTATTTGTTAAATGTTACAGAATGGTGTTTATACTGTTTATTTAATGCCTTAGAAATAAAATGGTCAAATCATATTTCAGTAGTTTTTATGGAGTTAATAAACATGTAATGATTGTGT
Organism: Gouania willdenowi; assembly: GCF_900634775.1. Taxonomy (NCBI): domain Eukaryota; kingdom Metazoa; phylum Chordata; class Actinopteri; order Blenniiformes; family Gobiesocidae; genus Gouania; species Gouania willdenowi. The sequence goes on from NC_041053.1 coordinate 1,689,832, forward strand.
GAGATATGAATATAATATCACATCATATCAATCACAGGCTTGTGAATCCAATAAAAATCGTATCGTGACAGACTTTGTGATATCAGCAAACATCGTATCGTCATCCAAACATATCGACATCGTATCATGATGTAGCTGGTGATGTACAGCCCTACTAGCTAGCGGGCTAAAGGCTAACCACGTGGCGGTAGTTTCTAGCTCATATTTAATAGTGAATAATGTGATGATCTGCTCCAGCTGCGTATGATAAACTACAGGAACTTTAGCAATGACTGTATCTTCATCATCACAGAGTCTAAACAATAACAGGATGAACACAGACAGGACGCTAACGTTAGCATGAGAGAAAAGTGCTCTGAAAGCTCCACATCAGCCTCAATGCGCTCTAAAACCGGTGTGAAACCATCAGAGGCTTTCAGTAAAACCATGAAAGGAGTGTTTTTACCTTCAGTCCTGACGGAAGGTGAACTTTGACCGTTAAACCAGGCTCAGACTCAGAATGAAGCTCCGTGTTCTTCTTCTTCTCCAGTTACAGAGAAAGAAAAGAAAGAGGGCGGTGCCTTCTCGTCTAGAGGGAGGAGCTTAGACAAATCCACACGAGAGCATACGTGAAACGTCACTCTGACGTCATTATCTTACTACAGAATACCCGTTTTTTATTGCTTTATTGAGAAACAAGTATTTTAACATTCATATACAAACATCACACCAGTGTAGATCTTTAAAAAATAATAATAAAGAAAATCAGGCATTAATAATTAAAATCTAATCTACATATCTAAGCAGCTAAAATAATAATAATAATAATAATAATAATAATAATAATAATAATAATAATAATAATAATAATAATAATAAACTGGTCTCATAGCGCTTCTGTTTTGTGATGTTTTCAATGACTTAAATACATTTTTAAGATACTTTTTAAGAGCTTTAAAATTAGAAGATAATTTTAAAAATCTACATTCATGTATAAAATGTATGTTCTTCAAAATAAAATAAAAAATTAAAATCAAACACAGGTTTCACATTTTCTTTCTCAAAATGCCTTCACACAGTACATGAAAAATAAACATGTTCCTTGACTTTAAATACAATTATTTACTTGATATACATAATTCATTGGTTTAAAGTAAATCTCTTTCATTTTAGGTAATAAATAAAATGATAAATATAGTAGAACAATTTTAATAATATAATTTTCCCTGTCTCAAATAATTTTTACTAATAGTGACTCCCAAATATTTTATCTCATTTTGACTGGAATATTATGAATTAAAGTGTTTGTGTGTGTGTGTTATGATGAATAGTTAAAATTTCGCATTTTTAAATATTTAAATGTAGTCCTGAAGCCTCTGAGAAAATGGACACTGCTTTTAGGGAATTGGGAATTTGGGCAACATTTAAAATATAAAGTTGTGTTATCTGCTAATAATGAGATTATTAAAGGATTAACCACAACATTTAATGAGTTAATATCATCATCATGTTTAAAATATAAAGCTAATAACTCTGCTGCTAGGATAAACAGCAGAGGACTGACTGGGTCTCCCTGGTCTATATTAAATCATTTAATAACACCACATGGAAATAAAACTGCACTCATAATTCCATTATTAAGCATTGCAATAATATTCATACTTTTTTTACCAAAATGATGCAGTGATTGCAAAATAAATTGCTGTTCGAGTTTGTCAAAATCTTTAAAGAAATCCAGAAAAAGTATAATGTCATCATCTTCTATTAACTCATTCAATCCATAATTCAGACCAAAAACAACTGTTGAATAAAAGAACCCAGACAGGAAGCTGCTGATACTATTAATGTGAAAAAGCTTAAGATTATTTATCACAATAATATCATAAATAATGTGACACTTTTTTGTATTCACAGAGTCAGCTGATGAAGCATGTGTTTAGATCCATATGAGCGGATGAATGAAGTCATATATTCATTAATTCATTAAATCAATCAATCAATCAATCAATCAATCAATCAATCAATCTTTATTTGTATAGCGCCAAATCATAACCAATGGTATCTCAAGGCACTTTACAGTAGAGCAGTCTTAAGGAAGGACTCTTCATTTTATGGATACACACATATGCATATATACGTATATACACATACATATGTATCCCACACCCAACATGAATTCATCATGGCGGCAAGGAAAACCTTCTGTTAAGCATCAGGAACCTTGTGTGGATCCCATTCCTATGATGAACAGCCATCCACGTTATGCTGTGTTGGGTGTGTGCAGAGGAAAGGGTGGAGACAGAGTTGTTGAGACTCTGTAACTCCACACTGAGGATCCCACGGACCTGCAAGACAAAAGCCAGAAGGAGTACAGGAGCAAACACACAAGGGAAGAAGCAGACATAGAGGGAGTGTTTGAGAGAGGAATGGGACCCTCTCCGGTCCCTCTCTAGCCTAAATGACCTCTCTCTTAACGCCCTCTCCAACCTCTCTCCAACCGAGCATGCCAGCCTGGTGCCTGTCCATTTAGGGCTTTATAAGTGAGAAGAAGAATCTTGAATTCTATTCTATATTTTATGGGAAGCCAATGCAGAGAGGCTAATACAGGAGTAATGTGATCTCTTCTCCTAGTTTTAGTCAGTACACGTGCTGCAGCATTTTGAACCAGCTGAAGTGTCTTAAGCGACTTGCTCGGGCAGCCTGCTAAAAGAGAATTACAATAATCCAGTCTAGAGGTAACAAAAGCATGGACTAGTTTTTCGGCGTCGCCCTGAGACAGGATAGATCTGATTTTAGCAATGTTACGGAGATGAAAGAAGGCAGTTCTTGAAGTTTGTTTTATGTGAGAGTTGAAGGATAAGTCCTGATCAAATAGAACCCCAAGGTTTCTAACAGTTGTGCTTCGTGCCAGAGTAATGCCATCTAGGGCAGTTAGGCTAGCATAGGTTTCTCTAAGGTGTCGTGGGCCCAGTACAATGACCTCAGTCTTGTCTGAGTTAAGAAGAAGAAAATTTTGGTCCATCCAGGCCCTAATGTCCTTTAGACAGACCTCAAGTTTAGATAGCTGATTTGTCTCACCTGGCTTCATTGATACATACAGTTGGGTATCATCAGTATAGCAGTGAAAGTTAACAGAGTATTTTCTCATAACATTACCAAGGGGGATCATATAGATACAGAAGAGGATTGGACCTAGCACAGAGCCCTGAGGAACCCCGTAGCTTACTTTAGTGTACACAGAAGACTTATTATTCACGTATACAAACTGGTACCTATCAGATAGGCAGGACTTAAACCAGTTTAGGGCAGTCCCTGTGATTCCAAGTAATTCCTCTAATCTCTCTAGTAGAATATAGTGATCTATAGTGTCAAAAGCTGCACTAAGATCTAATAAAACCAGCACTGAGAGTCGTCCTTCTGTGATCCTGCTGTGTAATGGCATTTTATTTTGTATTGTGTGCTGTGTTTTAGTGTGTTTTGCATTGGTTTTGTTTTTGCAGTGCATTTTAGCTTTTGTTTTATGAACCTTGCCAGTCACATGCTGTCATTTGATTAACCCCATCACATGACTATGTCCAACCCCTGAGGCTAATCAACACACCTGCGGTTAATCAGCACCTGTGGCTGGAGCACAACAAAAGGGGCAGACAGGAGAAGGAGAGGGGGAGGAAAAACGACACAGACAGGAGAAGGAGCAGCAGGGAAGCTGTGGGTCCTCCCCAGGTTCCCAGGGCACAGGACGGCACACGCACCGGGGACCACAAGCACGCCGGGATCACAAGTGTTGCGAGGCGATATACACGCAGGGGCAGAGGAGGACTCTGCCTTCCGTGTGAGTACCCTTGGGGAATGTAGTAACACTTGTTGGACAAAGTCAGATCGGGGATATTGTTGTGGGACGTTCGACTGCCGATAGCTGTTCTGTGTAGGTGTCCCAGCGTGTGGAGGACTGGAGCCAGCGGAAAGTATCGAGACTGATTGGAGTGTTAAGAGCCACATACACGCAGAGGCAGAGAGGAACTCTGCCTTGCCCTGGGACCCTGAGCCTGTGACCAGAGGAATCTACCGCCTTGGGACAAGAGAGAGCGGAGGACCTGGGCGTAGCTGCACATTGCACTTTATCGTGGACAGTGACTTTTACCCTTATTTTATTTGTTCCTTAGCCTACATCGTTAATGGATTTTAGCATACATTGATTTTAATTTGTGGGCATTTTAATCTGTTTTACTTTAATCTTTGTAATAAATTTGTGACTTCCGCAGTTGCTGTCCTCCTTGGTAACTAAGGGGTGCTCATTCCCGATCGCTTTACTCTCCCTCCATAAACATTTGGTCAATTCATTGTTATTCAAACTTCCCCAGTACCTCTCCAACCCCCATTACATTTTCTGGCGTTGTCGACAGGATCCGGGTCTCGAGCACACTTGTTACCGAGGAGGAAGTAGCCATGATGATGCTAGTTATGATGGACTCGGAGCTGTGCTTGCACAGGAGCAAGAAGGACGTGAGCGTGTAATCGCTTATGCAAGTAGGAGCTTACACCCCTCGGAGCGAAATGATGCTAATTATAATTTGTTCAAATTGGAGTTGTTGGCACTCAAGTGGGCTATAACTAAGAAGTTCAAGGACTATTTGACAGGAGAGCACTTTACTATGTTTACTGACAATAACCCTCTAGCTCACCTACAGACAACACGGCTAGGAGCATGTGAACAACGATGGGTCGCCCAACTAGCCTCTTTCGATTACAACATCAAGTATTGGTCAGACCCGGAGCATGCAATGTTCGCTGCAGCTGTGGAGCTGGTGCCAGATGGAAGCGAATGGGAAGAGGCTCAGGCTGCAGACCTGGACATTCGTCGTGTGAAGAGCTACGTGGAGAAGAGGGAAAGGCCGCGGAAGTCAGAGCGCCAGGCCCTGTCCAGTGGAGCACAACGGCTGTTGCAGCAATGGAAAAGGCTACAGATGCGAAGAAGTCTGGAGAAAAATCCACGAAGCGGGTGCCCATGCAGGTGTCGACAAAATCCTCAACAGCCACCTCAAGAACCACCTGTTTTACCTGTGGTTTATGGATTTTTACCTTTAGCACCAACCCAGGCCGAGGAGGACATTGTGGATATTGCCCCAAGAAGGTCAAATCGCCCAAACTTTGGACAAATACCGGCACGGTATAGAAACTGAACTGTTTATGTTTCAGGGACTGACAACCTCAGAGCGTGGGGGGGTGTGATCCTGCTGTGTAATGGCATTTTATTTTGTATTGTGTGCTGTGTTTTTAGTGTGTTTTGTATTGGTTTTGTTTTTGCAGTGTATTTTAGCTTTTGTTTTATGAACCTTGCCAGTCACATGCTGTCATTTGATTAACCCCATCACATGACTATGTCCAACCCCTGAGGCTAATCAATACACCTGCGGTTAATCAGCACCTGTGGCTGGAGCACAACAAAAGGGGCAGACAGGAGAAGGAGAGGGGAAGGAAAAACGACACAGACAGGAGAAGGAGCAGCAGGGAAGCTGTGGGTCCTCCCCAGGTTCCCAGGGCACAGGACGGCACACGCACCGGGGACCACAAGCACGCCGGGATCACAAGTGTTGCGAGGCGATATACACGCAGGGGCAGAGGAGGACTCTGCCTTCCGTGTGAGTACCCTTGGGAATGTAGTAACGCTGTTGGACAAAGTCAGATCGGGGATATTGTTGTGGGACGTTCGACTGCCGATAGCTGTTCTGTGTAGGTGTCCCAGCGTGTGGAGGACTGGAGCCAGCGGGAAGTATCGAGACTGATTGGAGTGTTAAGAGCCACATACACGCAGAGGCAGAGGGGAACTCTGCCTTGCCCTGGGACCCTGAGCCTGTGACCAGAGGATCTAACCGCCTTGGGACAAGAGAGAGCGGAGGACCTGGGCGTAGCTGCACATTGCACTTTATCGTGGACAGTGACTTTTACCCTTATTTTATTGTCCTTAGTTCCATCGTTAATGGATTTTAGCATACATTGATTTAATTTGTGGGCATTTTAATCTGTTTACTTTAATCTTTGTAATAATTGTGACTTCCGCAGTTGCTGTGCTCCTTGGTAACTAAGGGTGCTCATTCCCGGTCGCTTTACTCTCCCTCCATAAACATTTGGTCAATTCATTGTTATTCAAACTTCCCCAGTAACCTCTCCAACCCCCATTACACTTCATCTGAAGCCCAGAGTAGATCATTAGTTACTTAACTAAGAGGCAAGGCAAGGCAAATTTATTTATATAGCGCATTTCATACTCAAGGCAACTCAATGTGCTTTACATGATAAAACATTCAATTGTTTAAATCAATAAGAACATGTAAAATCAATTAAAATCATCAGTAAAATCATCATTACATCAACAACATGACAAAAAGTCTCTCTCTCAATCATATGCAGTAGAGAAAAAAAAGTGCCTTTAACTTTGATTTAAAAATGTTCACATTGGATGCTGACTTCAGCTCTGCTGCAGTTTGTTCCACTTCTTTGCAGCATAACAACTAAAAGCAGCATCACCATGTTTACTGTGAACTCTGGGCTCCACTATCTGATCTGTGTCCATAGATCTGAGAGACAGTCTCTGTGCTGTGTTGAGCTCTAAAACCTGACTGGAAGTCCTCGAACAGGCTGTTGTTTTGAAGAAATTCACAGAGCTGAGCTGCCACAACTTTCTCAAGAATCTTTGAAATAAAAGGAAGATTAGATATAGGCCTGTAGTTTGCGAAAAGTGCTGGAATCAAGAGTAGGTTTTTTGAGAAGGGGTTTGATTACAGCTACTTTAAAGGACTGTGGCACGTAGCCTATTGATAGGGATATATTTATTGTCTCCAACAAAGATGGGCAAACTAGGGGAATAACTTCTTTAAACAGCTTAGTTGGGATCGGATCTGAAAGGCAGGTCGATGGTTTGGAGGATGAAATAATAGAGTTAAGTTCCTGAAGTCCTATATGTGTGAAACAGTTTAGGTTAGGCCTATTACATTTAATGGTACAGCAGGCCCAGGTGAAGGCAGGGAGTGGCTATTTTATCTCTAATCTTATGAATTTTATGGTAAAAAATGTCATAAGTCCTCACAGCTGAGGGCTAGAGGAATCATGGGCTCAATAGAGCTCTGACTTGTGTTAGCCTGGCTACAGTGCTGAAAAGGTACCTCGGATTATTTTTATTTTCTTCAATTAGTGAGGAGTAGTATGTAGATGGACTATGTCGTAAGGCTGTCATGTATTTACTATGGCTTTCTTGCCAGAGTATTCGTGACTCCTCTGTTTTATTGGAGCGCCACATTCTCTCTAATTTTACGGGTTGTTTGTTTGAGTGTGTGAGTTTCAGAGCTAAACCACGGAGCTTTCCTCTGACGTTTAATAGTTTTTTCCCTCAATGGGGCAATTGAGTCCAAGGTGGATTTTAGTAGACTAGCAGAGCTATCGACAAGCAGATCCAGTTGAGAGGGGTTATAATTAATATCATAGTTATTTATTGGATGGTGCACTGAGTTTAAGGCAGCAGGAATGGCCTCTTACATTTAGCCACAGCACTATTGGACAGATTTTCTACTCCTAACTATTTTATTGCACAGTGCGAGATCCTCTAGGATAATGTTAAAAGATATTAAAAGTGATCTGATAGCAGAGGATTTTCAGGGTAGACTTTTAGTTCATTAATATCAAGGCCATATGTTAGAACAAGATCAAGAGTATGATTTAAATGATGAGTAGCTTCATTAATAGTTTGAAAAAAGCCAACTGAGTCTATTAGGGACATAAAGGCTGAGCTCAGGCTATCACTATCTTTGTCCACATGGATATTAAAATCTCCTACTATCAGTATTTTATCAGAACTGAGGACTAAGTTTGATATAAACTCAGAGAATTCTGATAGAAATTCAGAATAAAGGGCCTGGAGGACGGTAAATTATCACAAATAAGACTGGCTGGCAGGTTTTTGATTTGGTATGAGATAAATTTAGAACCAGGCTTTCAAAGGAAGTGTAACTGGCCTTTGGTTTAGGATAGATTAGGAGAGAGGAATGATAAATAGCTGCTACACCACCTCCACGGCCTATGTCTCGTGGCATATGAGTATTAAATGACTGGGAGGAGTGGCTTCATTTAAACTAACATATTCATCTTGATACAGCCATGTTTCAGTTAAACAGAATAAATCAAAGTTATTTTCTGAGATAAGGTCATTTACTAGTAGAGATTTGGATCTCAGTGATCTAATATTTAATAGAGCACATCTAATGCTTTTATTACGGAGCCCGCCAAGGGTCATCACGAGGAAAATAATGATTGCGTTATTTCGCAATAATTTGCAATAAAACGCAATAACTATTGCGAAATAACGCAATAACTATTGCGAAATAACGCAATAGTTTTGCGATAAAACGCAATAATAATTGCGATAAAACGCAATAATAATTGCAAAATAACGCAATCATATTTGGGGTAGATGACGAGAGAGTGAGCACTTCCGGGTCAAGACTTCATGGACAGCGACAAGAGCAGAAACATGAGTGACGGTTTGGAGAGATTTTTACAATGTCGAAACGTTCCTGCTGAGGACATACTTCGCATGCAAAGAGATAAGGTATGGAGTAATAATTGTTAACATTTCTATGACCAAACAACAGCGCTCTCAATTAAAGTTAGCATTGCTATGATTCTAAGGTTTGCAAAACTGTTTCCGCATAAGCTATGGTTTTCTGTTGTAGTTCCAGGTTTGCGATCCTGATTACTCCTTATCCTTGATAAAGTGAAGAGAAGTATTACACAAAAAATGGTGTTTTTGCAATCACATGGTCGATCGATGGGAATCCCCATCATGCTGCTTGTTTTGATTATTGTTATTAATTAGAGGTGTAACAATACATATTTGTATTGAAGCGTTTCGGTACAGGACGTTAGGTTCGGGTACAGGGCACATAGACTGTAAAAAGAATGCAGGGCTTTGCAGGCGTGAGTTCCCAGAACGGAAGTTGGGTGTGTTTATTTCCGCCGGCAGCCACATGTGGAGCCCGTTTACGTCATATATCTATATATATAGATATATATTACATATGTATGTGTACACATTATTATATATGTATTATATATTATGTGTATACAATATATATATATATATATATATAATATATATATGTATATATGTATATATATATATGTATATATGTATGTATCTATATATATGTATATGTATATATGTATGTATATATATATATATATATATATTATAATATCTATATCTCTATTATTATATCTATATGTATGTATATATTGTATGTATATATAATTATTGGAGAATAACTACCAGACAGTATTTTTTAAATTTTATTTTCATATTTTTGTATAATTTTACAACTAGCAGATTTGCACTTACTGCAGAAAATATGGACAAGTTAATTTTTCTGGCTAAAAATATGAAGGTCTCAACCCAGGGTACATCCTGGAACTGTTAGTGCCGTACTTTTTGTTTGTTAAAATCTGTTAACAATATTTTGTGTATTTTTAGTTTGAGAATATTTTATTTGTTGGAAAGCTTATTTTATATATGTGTGTATGTATATATATATATATTGTTTGTTTGAGAATAACTACCAGGCAGCACTTTACAACAGTATTGTATTTTTTTATTTTTTTATTTTCATACTTTTTATAATGTTACAATACATTGTTGGTCTACTAAAGTTCCACATAACAACAAGCAAATGTATGTTTTTGCGTCATCTGAAATTGTTCTGTTGGCAGGTTGATAGTTGTAGACTTTGTATTACAGTTAATAAGAGCATGCTTATAGTTCAATTGGATTGTTATTAATATACCTCCTACGTCTTGTCTTTTCAGATAGACATGGCTGTGTTATTGGTCATGACTGATGAGGAAATCAAAAAATATATTCCATCATATGGAGATCGCGTGGCAGTTTTGTCCTACTGCCGCCAACACAGTAACAACACTAACAAAGAAGCTCTCCTAGAGAGACTACGATGTAAAATAGGGTCAACAACGAAGAAAACACAAAGAATGAATGAGGGCCCTGAAAGAGAGATGTCTAGACAAGGAAATGCATCAGCAACAAAAAAAACAAGAAGGATTGAAATCGGATGGTTTAATTTTGTTGGAAATGAATATAAGCAAGTCCGAACAAAAAGTGGAGGAGGAACAAGGCATGTTAGTGTTGATAAATCAACTACAGTTCAACAAATATTAGAAATAGGAAAGGATTTATTTTTTCCACAAAATACATCAGCAAAGGGGAAAGTTGAAGAATATACATTTGACATTTGTGACTTTAACAGAAAAAAACAATCTCCTAATGATACAGTAGGAGCACTGTACAACCAGACAAAACTGGGAATACTTCGCTTTTAAATCTGCACCAAAGAAGCATCTGAACATCTTCAGTTTGAACATCCAACTTCAGCCACATCACAGAGTGCTTCAAATCCAACTCCTAGCATCTCAGCACTGGTTCAGAATTCAGTTCAAAGTACCTCAATGGCGACTCAACATCCAGCTCCAACTACCTCAACTGTGGCTCAACATCCATCACCCAGCATCCCCCCTGGATATCTTCAAGTTGATCGGCTTTCATCAGACAGTGACCAGGTTTGTAGCTGAATATATTGGTATAGTTATATCATTGCTCAGTAATGGCTCTATTCTCCCATGCACGTAAGTCCAAAATGCCAGGCAGTGGCACTGTTTTTGGCTGCGCGCTATTCTCCCCCTGTAGCGGCTCTGAAATGTGGGTGTTCCCATTCATTCTCCTGTCTGCTTAAGTTCTTTTCCCCGTATGCGCTTCTAACCCTGGAATAAGTGCATCGCCCGATAAGGTGAAACATTATATTGTACAAAAATACGGAGAACTTAGTTACATTTTAAGCCACACAGACTTGTGCGCCGTGGAGCTGCAGCTGTGATCGAGTTGTGCATCAGCTGATGCTGCTTGATTAATTAAAACTCTGACAGACGCAGACTTCTGTCAACGTTGCCACAGTGATGTCCAACTATTTTCATACTACGTCCAACGTAAAGTCACAGTTTGATCCACTACAGAGTGAAACAAGCTGTCATATGAGTTGGTGAAATACGTATGAGGATGGACCAGAAACTGTTCCCACACATATTTTTTTGAAGCTCAGCTCAGGTCACTTTAAACAATTTATATATTAAACTGCATTTTATGGAAGCCAATAGTTCTGTTTCACTGCAAACGTCCCATTGTATCAAAGCAGGACGATATGTGAGCTTATTTCCTCATATCCCTGCATTGCATTTAACTGATGAAGACGAAGCGACGATCAAGGAGAGAGATTTGAACTGTGAGTAGGACAGAATGCGGCCGATCATTATAGTGCAATAATCTGATCAAATACCTGTTACATTGTTTATCAATGAAGGCGTTTCAAATTAAAAGTGAACTTTATAATTTTCACGGATTTCAATTACATTTACTAACGATGGGAAAACTCCATGTTCCGGGATTTCAAAAAAATGACCGAAATAGCCGCCTCCTTTCCTTCAGCCCTCCTTCATTCACAGACTACGCGCTTTTAGGCTCCTTACTTATGATGGGCGTGTCAGGAACCTGGACGGGAGAATATGCCTAGGAGAGAGGTGCGTAACTGCAGGCATGCAAAAAAGCACTTAAGTCCTGACGGGAGAATAGACCCCTATATGAGTTGGTTATAGAATATGAATAAAGTTGTGTATAACAAATATTCTTCTTATATACTTGACATATATAATTTAGTGTATATTATTTTTTGCAGAATGAGGATTTACCAGTGGTGAATAGATCCAAAACCTTAAAAAGAAAAAGAAAGACCAAGAATGTAACAGAATCTCCAGCATCAAAGGGAGATGGCCAGGACGCCAGTGATAGCGACAGCCATTATGGTTGAAACACCTTTTTTATTCGTAGTAGTAGGTTGGCTCTTAAAGTAATGAAATTAACCTGTATTAATGTTTTTGGTGCAGATGGAGACGACACAATTGAATGGGATCCAAATCTTTCTGAGATCTGTACTGATGATTCAGCTGTAGTTGTAAACTGCCATAACAACGAAGCTGAAATAACTGTAAGTCAGATTGGTGGACCATTTTAAATTGTAGACATTTATTTATTGAATCAATTGAATTTTAAAACTTGTATTAAATCAAAATTTCATTAGAATCTTTCCCACATCATTGAGATTCATATTACAACTGGTCATCATGCAACATCAGCCAATGCCATAAATGGACAGTCTACGTTGGAGGATGTTGTTGAAGATTTACAGGTATGATATAGCCATGTCTTGATTCCTTGATTTAGTTGAGAGATGACCTATTCTCTGAGTTTGTGGGCTCTAGTTTGGGGTTATTACATTATCAGTGTCATAATGATTGAAAAATAAATTATTTTATATTTCAGGCAACTGTTGAGAATGACTCAGCAACTGAGGTCCCATTTCATGAGCCCCAGATATCTGTAGAGGACCTGCAAAGTAATCGGGTAATTATTACATATAATCTTGGCAACAGAATGATTTGGCACATCTGTAGAACTACAGTATGATCCTAAAAAACCTTGAATGGCATTCATGTTATTAATTTTGTTTACTACTTATTTTTTAGATCCTTCAGGAGAGTATGCTCAATGCCTCACCTGAAGATGCTCTGCCTGTGAATTCAAGATCCCAACTCTTCCCATTAGATTCATCAGAGGCTTCAGGCGATGAAGAAAGAAAAATATATGTATCTGTTCGAAGAGTGGTAGTGGTCAGAGACCTTGTGCAAGCATTTAAAGATGACAGCATAATGTATTTAACAGTTAAGATGAAGTTTATCAATGAAATTGCAGTTGATGATGCAGGAGTGTCACGTGATGTTTACACTGCCTTCTGGGAGCAGTTTTTGGAACTGTGTGAAGGGGAAAGTGAGCGAGTGCCTAGATTGACTCCTGATTTTGGTGAGGAAGAATGGAGAGCAGTAGCCCGGATTTGGGTGAAAGGGTTAATGGATCATGGCATTGTGCCAGTGATGCTGGCACAGTCCTTTATATTGGCTTGCATTCATGGTCTTGACTCAGTTGATGATGATAACCTCATTGCATCATTTCTCAACTTTATCTCTCCCATTGAGAAGTCCGTTATTGAGAGAGCCCTGCAGGGCAGTTCGGACCAATCTGATGAAGAGGACTTGCTTGACATTTTCACAAGAATGGGCTCGCAAACATTACCATCCAAAGAAGGCATGCAGCGAGCAATTAAAACTATGGCTCATAAAGCCATTCTCCAGGAGGCCAAATATGTCATTGATTGCTTCTCTACACACGTCTCATGTTAAAGTTCTGTTGCCAGATAAACAAAGTGTTGTGGTTTTGTACACATCAAAAAAGGCATCAGGAAGGAAAGTGGCACAGCTGTTTCAGCCCTCAAACGCTGTTCTCTCTCAGATGGAGCGAGTTACATTTACTTATCTACAGCAATACACAAAAAATACTGACCAAGCTAAGGCAGAGAAACTACTACGCTCCTGTACAGGATCTTCAGTTATGGCTGTTGAGAAAATCATAGTGTCTTTTAATAAGCAAACAGGGCTTAACAGAAGGCCTATAAGTCACACTTGTGGAGCGATGCTTGAACTGCCTTGTACCTATAGCTCTTACCCAGATTTCCGTACAGAATTTGACAATGTCTTGGCAAGCAACTGTTGGGAAATGGATATTGTGTAAATTATGAATATAAGACTGTGCTACCATACCCAAGTTTATGCAGATTTTGTAGATTGCATTTAGTACAGTAGTTCGCAAACTGGTACTCTATTCATCTGCACAATTTTTTTTACTGTTTAAGTTAGGCAGTTGTTCTATTTTACAGTGTTGCTCGAATCGTCTACTGGACTGGGTTAATTGAAGGGAGGGTGTTTTGCTTGTCCACTACTTTTAATTTATCTTCCTAGCTGAAAGCCTGAACAAACCCTTACTAGAAAAACATTTTTTTTCCATTTTAGGTCCATTTTAGACTTGTTTAGTCCTGGTTTTATCTTAACTTAGGCCAAGTGGTACTTAGGTTATACATTTTCAGGTAGCAATTGATTTGAAAAGTTTGTGAAGTGTATCACTTTAAAGGGCACACAAATCCACCTAAATCATTGGTACTTAAAGCCATATACTGTACATAAGAGTTAGGTTGTTTTAAGCACTTATTCTCCACTGAAGTATTTTGATACACAGTATGTTGTTTTAAACAATGTGAGACACAATCGTTTGTTAATTTATTACTTTGATATATTTTGTTGCACTTGAAATTGAGATGGTCACATTTGATGCCATTGTTACAGGTGTCATTTCCTTCCAAGATTTAATATTGTGCATTTTAAGTGTACTGCACATCTAATGCATTTTTTTTTTTTTTAAAGGAAATCAGTGTTCTCATCCCTGTTAAAAAAAAGTATTTTATGAAAATATTAAACAATGTTTTATAGCTATTGTGTGCTCTTTCTACAGATGATTGTTGAAAAACAAAAACACTTTATATAAAAAATGTCCAAAATCGTTGAACACAGAATAAAAGTAATGTTTATAGCAGGTGTCACCAACCTTTCTAAAGCTGTGAGCTACTTCAAAGCTGGTGATTATTCCAAAGGGTTACCAGTAGGGATGTAACGATTAATCGTAAGGCAGTTAAAAATCGATTCATAGGTATCACGGTTGATATCGATTTTCTGACAATTGAATCGCAGTACTTTTTTTAACCAGCAGAGGGCGCTATCCGGAAGTGTTGTCGGCGGGCGGAGTCTGCTAATACTTTCTTTCTGGCCGCCTTCTACTCTTAAATATGTTAATAAATGATTCATTGCCCCTTTAGCACCGAAAGAATATCTGTAATATTACTTGAATATCTGTAAAAGTCACGGTTTTCTATTAGCTCTGTCTGCTAGCATAGCTTCTCTTCTTCACTGCAAGATATCTGCATGCTAACCGACCACTGTGTTACCAGCGCCCTCTGCTGGTCCAAACAAATATGACGTAAATCAGTGTAATCACGTTTTTTTTTTTTTTAAAGTCCAATTGTTAAGGCACAAAATACATTTTCAATTGTACTTTTAAAAGAAAAAGAACTATTATGCAGTTTTGCATAGTTTATTATAGAACCAGAATTTAAATTAATAGGCTTCATTTTCATTTGTATTATTCCTTTATTTATTTAATTCAAGATTTATTTTTAGTTAAATTGCATTGTTTTGAATAGTTTATCAAGGAATTCTTTTGACAATGAAAAATAAAAGGAAAATAATACAGTATTTTCTAGTTTTTTTCCCAAAAAAAAAATTGTCTACAGTCCCATTTTGTAAATGAAAAAATCGTGAGAGAATCGTATCGTGAACCCAGTATCGTGAATCGAATCGTATCGGGAGTTGAGTGAATCGTTACATCCCTAGTTACCAGTTTAAAAAGCAGCATATTTTCACTTTAAGTTTTAATTTATTTCATGCAGTTGTTTCCAACAGAAACTCATCATGTTCCTATTTTACTAACCACTAATTACTTTAAATGATAAAATGTGAAACAAGTTTGTACAATTTAACCTTTAATGTAATATTTTTCAAAAACATATCACAACCCATATCTCAAATCTGTGACACATAAAACATTTGTCACAATGTTTCAACAAAAAAAACCTAACTTATGAAGTGCAGCAGTATGTAACTCTACTATGGCACTGACAACATTTGTCATTTGCAGTTATTTGTGAGATTGAAGCCTGGCAAGTAAATCAGTTTCTAGATGGAGCTCATTGGTGACAAGAGTTTCGGTACAGTCCTGAGGATACCTCACATGGTCCATGCAGGCACCGTGTTGGTGACCCCTGCTTTATAGCAATTCATTGAGTTTCTCTCTCAGACACATATACAAATCCAGAGCCTGATAAATCTCAGATGGTATGGATAAGTTGAGCTCTGCCATCAGGATGTTGGCCAATTCATATATATCAGCATCACAAGGTACTGACTGATGAAACACACATCTGCTTTTGCACAGTTGCAGATCATCATTGTCAACTGGAGTGAGATAGTCTTGTGTCCCATACAGTTCCGGCAGTGAATACATCACATTGGGCTGACCACTGGGAACATTCAGATTTGCGGACGGTCTGATGTTGTGTGCATTCCAAACATGGGCAGTGTCATCCAACTCGTCCTGAAAAAAAAAGCAATTGTTAATCACAGAATCAAATTTCTACACCCATTATACAATAATAAATTATTAGCGGGTTAATCTTTACAACTGGGGTTTACTGCACGTTGTACTTTTGCTCACAGTGTTATCAATTTAGTCTCCTGGGGCACCAGTGCCGCATTTTATACGTGTATTTTTTCTTTTTATTTAACAAGTTCAGAACTACATCAAATTAAAATGTTAACCTTTAATTCAGTTTTAAAAGAATTATGGAAATGCACAATTCTTAAATCAGAAACGTAGTTTCGTTTATTTTAATTTACGCAATATGAATGGTGACTGAAGACCTTCAATCTGTATAACATATATACATTGCCACAAATGACACATTAAATGATGTAAGACTACCCATGGTTACAGATTTTTTTTTAAATTCATTTTTTTTCATTATTATTATATATTATTCCTCAACAGGATAGGTAAAATTCAGAGACAAATTTCACTGTAGGAATACATTGTATGTGACATTACATCAGTGGTTCCCAAACGTTTTTGGGTTGTGACCCCATTTTAATATCACAAATTATTATTTTCTGACTAGAATTTTCTGCATTTTATTTGAACTAGATTTATATTTGAGAAAGTGAAAGTATAGAATACAGTTATTTAAGATTGTTTTGTGTGTGGTGTTATAATTTGGAAAAGAATAATAATTAAAACATTTTAAAAAAAATACATTTTATTCAACATTATTTTTTATTATAAATTAGACATTTTAGGGGACCCCAAAGGAGGTCACGACCCCAACGTGGAAAAGCTCTGCATTACATTCTTATATTTTTAAGTGTGCAGCAGTAGGGGGTACATGACTTCAGGTTAAATGTCTGAAGGGGTACGGGACTATTTGGGAACCACTGGGTCAAGTTATAACCCTATATCTCAACAATTCATAAATACGTAGCATGTTCGTAACAAACAGAAGTATGTAGCGTCTTAGTCACGTGACATAAACTAGCCAATAAGAGGCGCTACGTACGGCTAGAATGTCAGTATATTGATACGGCTACGTACGGAGAGCCACTGCCAACATAAAAACAGGGTTACATTTCTAACAATAGTTAATTCACTCACCTGTATTAAACCCATAAAGCAAAACTGCAGAAGGTTTTTGTCCAGAAAACCACCATCGAAAGATCCGTTATCTCGAAGATCACCGAACAACGACATCCAAAATTCCGCACACTGCTTTCTAAGAAATCCCCACCAGTACTCTATTCTTTGGTTGGCAGTACTGGCTCCTGCCAAGTAGCTGTCAAGTGTGCTCCCTGCTGGAGTCGGGACCAAGAACCGCTGCAATCCTCTAACATAACAATTCTCTGTCCCAAGATCGCCTCTCATGACTCTAGGACACCCTCCAAGACCTTGTACAGCTTCCACGTAATACCCCCCAATCAGTTTTGGGTCACTGTTAGTTGTATATACATTAAGCCAAATCATTTTTCTCGAAAATCCATCAATGCAACCATTGATACAAAATCCATACGGCTTCAACTTGTCGTAAGAGTCAATATGCCAGATAAAGTTGGGTCCTCTGGAAAAGTAGTTTCTTCTCCGAAGTCTCCTGGCTTGCCTTCTGGAGACACCGTTTGGATCCAATTCCCTGAGTATAATGCACACATCTTCCTTTCTCACGCGTAGACCATTTTCTCGGCACTTGGCGTACATCCACCGATATCCGTGAAGCTGTCCAGAACCGTTTAGTTGTGTGCTTATGAAGTCAACCAGAACCGCCAGGTCGGAGTATTCCTTGCGTCTTGAGTGTCCCCTTTTCCGCAAAACTCTCTTCAGATGTCTTTCACTAATATTAATATCATGTCTGTTGGCCAGCACTACTCTTAAATGTCTGTATTTTAAACCCAAATCGAAATAAAAGTCAATTAAACGCCCCCATTCATATTCCATTTTGTGTGCGGAAGATGATAGCGACGCTGTTGACCCGGAAGTGCTCTCGTCCTCTAAGCCAGATATGAATTCTTTTGCAATTATTATTGCGTTTTATCGCAATTATTTTTGCGTTTTATCGCAAAACTATTGCGTTTTATCGCAAAACTATTGCGTTATTTTGCAATAGTTATTGCGTTTTATTGCAAATTATTGCGAAATAACGCAATCATTATTTTCCTCGTGATGTCCCCTGGCGGGCTCCGTATTTTATGTTTTGGTGTTTCTAGATTTGAGATTTTAATTTTTTTCAGATTTTTATAATTGATAGCTCTTTTATTTGATTTTATGTTAAAATCATTGTGAAATATGGGTCGGGGGACAGACACCGTCTCCATAAAATAATATTCATCACCATCACAACAGTTGTCATGGCGATGAACACAGCTATCATAATAGCAATGGGAGGGAAACTGTCCTAAGGCAAGCGCAGAGGGGCGTGGAGGACTCCGCCTCTGTAACATGGTCTCATTCATGAGATGTCATAAATGTGCCATGTTTTCTGATAGTAGAGATGCTCCCTCCAAAGTAGGATGGATTCCATCTCTTCCTATCAGGTTCGGTTTACCCCAGAAGGATCTCCAATTATCAATGAAGCCCACCTCGTTTTCTGGACACCACCTCGATAGCCAGCGGTTAAATGATGACATGCTATAGGCTATACATGTCATCACTGGTCAGATTTGGTAAGGGACCAGAGAAAATTACGGAGTCCGACATTGTTTTAGCATAAGCACAAACTGATTCAATGTTCACTTTGGTTGCTTCCGACTGACGACGTCGGGAGTCATTAGTGCCGACATGGAGGACTATCTTATCAAACTTACGGTTACTCTTTGCCAGCAACTTTAGATTTGATTCTATGTCGCCCGCTCTGGCCCCTGGGATGCACCTCACGATGCCCGCTGACTTCGCTAGCTTCACGTTTCTCACTATGGAGTCGCCAATTATCAGAGTTTGTTCCCCGGTGAGTGTGTTGTCCTCACGGAGGGGGGAGAACCTGTTTGAGACGTGAACATGGTGGTGTCCCGAGCGGCTTTTTGACCTTCGACTATGCTTACCACGGACAGTAACCCACTCATTGCTGGCCGGGGGGGAGGCTAAGCTAGCGCTAGCACGGTCCGCACCGGCTAGGTCCTGCTTGCTAGCTTCGGTTTTGGTATCAGGGGTGCGGAACCGCTTCTCCAGATTGTTGATCCTCGCCTCCATATCTAACAGTACGCTACACTTTATGCAACTACCATTGTCCCTAAAGGAGGAGGAGGAGTAACTAAACATCTGACACACCGGGCAGGAGAGCGGAGGGGAGGAGAGAGAAGCCATAGGTGCTAAATTTAAGCTAAGCTAAGCTAAGGACAAAAGGAAGTTTAAAGGAGATTACACTGCCTATAAGAGGCGAGATTGCTTTTTACTTAACCTTCGTACTGTAACGAGGACGGGTCGTGCGTGAAGGCTAAGACTAGCTCAGTAATTATGTGAAATAAAGTGGTGATGAAGAACTCACGAACACACTGGTACTGGGGGTTTCCACAGTGCTGGTTCGTTTATTACAGGACACTCATCAACCATATAAAGCCCGGTTGGACGGCTGCTGCCTTAACACACATGAAATAAGCAGAAGCTACACAACCCGCGCGTCACAGTGAGGTTGGGGAAAACAGGAGCAGAGCATGCTCTAAAACGTCTGTCCATCGTCCATGAGGGTGCATCCCAATCTGTCGGGTGCGGTCTGATGACATCATTCTTAGTGGACAACCAAAATAGTCTTAAAGGGCCACTCCACAATTACGACTGTTACAGTACGTTTAACTCTACGGTAAAAAATTAAAACAAGTGTTTTCAAGGCTAAAATATCAATGACAACAAGTTTGATTAGAGTTAGCAGAACACAGTAGTAGAGCGCTGCAAGCAGCGGTAGAGCGTAAACAGGAAATGATCGATACGTCACCACGTCAGCACGTCACCAGCAGATCAGTGACACACGCACACACATCAGTGCGTATATAATGAATATATGACTTCACCCACACGCATACGGATTGACACACAGGCTTCATCAGCTGATTATAGATCAGTCCATCAGATATAAATCTATATCTTTCCTAAATTATGTCATTGGTTAATTAGACATCAATGCTGTGTGGATCTGATCTGTCAGATGTCAGATCAGATCCACACAGTGACGTGTTCATACATCACCTTTTGTTGGACAGCTCACTTTCTAAGAGAACTGATTGGTCAGGAGGTGGGACTTTATCACTCACACAGATCCTAGCGAGAGCAAAACCTGCTAGCGAGCAGGCTAGTCGTTCAGCATAAGTTTCCATGGTGATTTAGCTCCATAAGACGTTAGCGAGCTTCATAGTCCAGCACCTACTGATTAAATCCTGGAGGTTAGCGTGATAAGAGGTAATCTTGCTTCGTAACAAACCCCCTTTAGGCTCTTATTAAATAAATAGTCTCTGCTCTAGTCTGAGCGGCCATCTTGGATTATGTCGTCACCAATGTGTCATATGCACAGAATGACTGGAATTAATTTAAAGTGGAATTAAGTGTTTATAAGACAGAAAAATTATTTATTTTAGAATTAAAATTGGAATAAACCAACCACATTATTCTGATTTAAGTGTTTACAAGATCAGTTTAAAGAGGATTTAACTTTTATTTTAAAATTAAAGGGGAGTTAAAGCTTCCATGTAAATGTGTCCAATATGAAGAATTATCTGATATTATTATTATTATTATTATTATTATTAGGGGGCCAAGCCCGTGGGGCCAGGGAACCGCGGTTCCTCGGACCAGCAGTGCTAGGAACCCTATTGTAATCGCAAAGATTTTTATTATTATTATTATATATATTAGTATTATGTTTCCCCCGGTAAAAGTGGTGCTGCAGGCTAAACCGTGCAAGGTAGGGCGATGCCCCTTGGGGGTTGGGTCCAGAACACCCCGTGTACCTTGGACGCAAAAATTCACATATGTCCGCCAGCAGGTGGCGCTATAACAAAGTTCAACGCGTTTTGGCCAATAACTCCCACACCGTTTGTTGCAAATTTAAAACCTTCATAAACACAGATTCCTTGAATAGCACTTAATCACCTGGGCTAGGCCACAACAACTTTTACAATTTAATTCACATCTTTATAAACTTCATATCCACATGTTTCATACAAAGAGTTTCATCATCTGACATAGGCCACGCCTACTCCCACAGCACATTGCTCTTTGTAAGTTACTACATATAAAACAATACTTTTTCAAATTCCTCTTTGGGGTTTTGTCAATTCAGCGTGAAAATTTGCACGTAGAGTCTTTATTTGGACCTGATTTACAGTTCTGCAAAATAATTTGTTTGGGCAAAATATGTGCAAAATATTAACGAGTAAAATTTTCTAGCAAGCTATAAAAATGCAAACTGTTGCATATCTCGGTCAAATTAAATGCTAACAACACCAAATCTGACATCCTTGGTTGGCATGTGACTGTCAGGGTATGAGCCAAATTTGAATAAATTAGGCCTCTAGGGGGCGCTGCAATTATGAGAAATTTATATCTCATAAATGGCAAGACCGATTTTTATCAAATTTGGTGGGTATAACCATGGGTCCCTCCTGGGACCGTATCTCCAAATGAATCGCGATTGGTAAAAGTGTGCGTGGCTTATTTCTACATAACTTATAAATAAACAAACCTTTATTTCAGCAGAAGTAATATGTTGAAGGCTGTGAAATTTACAGGGTAACTATAGAAGAGCACACAGATCACTCATACCAAAAAGTGCACCACGAGGTGGCGCTAAAATGGGTGCAAATGCATTTTGGCCTGTAACTTTCACACTTTAAATCACATCTTCCACCTCTTCATATCCACCTGTTCACAGCAAATGGCACGTTGGCCTGTGTCCTGACGCTCGCCACGAGCCCGTCATCCTTCGTGACGTACTTCCACGGGCTCCGTGAAACCCGGGGGCCGAATCACGCGGGAAGGCTTGGCCCCCTTTTATAACTGCTTGCAGTTCTAGTTATTATTGTTGTTGCTGGGTTGTTTCTTTATTCTTTGTTTTTCTTTGTTTTTTGTTTCGTGCACCAACTACCAAGACAAATTCCTTGTACTGTCCTTAAAACTGTACATGGCCATTAAAATATTTCTGATTCTGAAGTCTGTATTTATTTAAGAATCATGTAAAGAAGATTAGCTGCATGTTGACTTTAGGCTGGGTGAAAACATCCTTTATCTAATTTACAGACATTAAACTAATTAAACGTTTATTTTCCGTTAAATCATTCCTTGCTTTTCCAGAATGTCTATGAGATATTAAACAAGACACATGGACAATGCTTGGTTAACATCACACTTTTCTCAATGAAAGAAGACGCATGGTCTGAAATGTTGGATGGAACGTTTGGGTTCTACATCCAGAGGCTTGGGACAAACTAAGTGAAAACTAGAATCAGCTGTTCTCACAGAACATTATTGGATTGGCAAAGAAGAAGAAGCCTGTTAACACCTATTTACAGATGGTATCAGAGGAAAGATTCTCCTGTTGAGACAAACTTAGTTCAGTCCATAACACACCTGTCAAGTTTTGGATTTGAAAATAAGGGACATTTTCTGGCGCCTGCTCCAAATATGTCCCACTGCAGGAAGAAATGATCAGAGACAGGTTAGTGGTTGGCATAAAGCATCATGGCCTGTCAGAAAAATTACAGTTGGACAGTGAATTGACCCTAGAAAAGGCAGTAACTGCAATCAGGCAAAAGGAAGAAATAAAGAAAAACAGCAACCCATAGTGCGAGAAATAAATACTCCTGAGAAAGGGGCAAATGTGGATTTTTTGAAATATAAGAAAAAGTTTCAAAGGGGACACCAAACAGGGAACATGCCCTACAAAAAGGGTCCAAAGGATTTTCAGAAGGATCAAAGAAACTGTGGTCGGTGTGGGAAAACACCAGCGCATTCCCTTAACAACTGTGCAGCACGAGATGCTGAATGCAGAAAATGTCATAAGAAGGGACATTTTGCAGCAACCTGCAGATCAGGCAGAGTGGGAGCAGTCCTCGAGGATGTAGAGAGGAACACTCTTTTCCTGGGTACAGTGTCCACCAGAAATAAAATTAAGTTGTGGAAAAAGACACTGAGATTAAATGGACAGGATGTTACTTTCAAACTTGACACAGGGGCAGATGTGACAGTCATACCCGCTACCACCTATTCAGAAGAACAGCATGGTCCTCTCACTAAAGCAGCCATTCCATTGAGTGGGCCCAGCAATGAACCTTTGAAGGTGAAAGGTCAGTTCAATGGGGTCATGGAATATAAAGGCAGGACAACAGCTCAACCTGTATATGTGGTACAGAGATGAACTACTCCTCTGCTGGGGTTTCCAACAATCTCTGACCTGCAGCTGATGCATTTGATTGATAGTGTTAAGGAAATGGAGGCTGACATGAAAAAGCAATATCCCAAAGTGTTTACAGGACTGGGTTTCCTAAAGGGGCAATATAAAATTAAACTGCAAAATGATGCTAAACCGTACGCACTGTCGCTACCACGCCGTGTACCTCTGCCATTGAATGACAAAGTTAAGGCGGAGCTCCAAAGAATGGAGGACATGGGGGTAATTATTCCAATAGAAGAAGCCACAGATTGGTGTGCTGAAATGGTTGTAGCTCCAAAGCCAGGGGGAAAAATCAGAATCTGTCCTGATATGACCCATTTATTTATTTATTTATTCAGTTTATTTCCGACATGGTTGCATTCACAGAAGTTTTGTTATTCTTTTTTTTTTTTTTTTTTTTGTACATGCCGAAAAAGGAGACGAGAGAAGCAGTTTGCTTATCCAAGTCCCGTCCCCTGTTTTGTACACAGAAAATTTACATCAAAGCTTGTCTCTCTGGTCAAATAGTCTTAGGTTGTTCTGAACACAATTTCATTTTTTTTTTTTTTTTTGTCCTTTTTTTGTCCTTTTTTATGTAGGATTTATTCTCATCTGTAGTCAGTGTTGTCTTTTTTCATTCCTCCTCTCCATCGTTGTTCGTGTCGTCCTTGTTCCCTGCAGATTTCATTCCCAGACTTTGTTTACGTTCCTCCAGTTCAAAAGAAAACTTCATCGTCTTTCGAAGTTCCTTGTTTTGTCTCTGCATCAAGGTTATTCTAGCTGTTAATAGTTATTGTCAAGTCTATTTTTTACAATGCTTGCCCAACTTGAAAGGACATGGATGGAGCACAAGTGAGACGTGAGGCCAACTCAGCTTTTAACCATTTATTCAGTTTTGTTTTAGGTTTGTAGCAGCAGCAGCAGCAGGTTGAAAACCTTGAGAAAAAAAGGGGTGAAAAGGGGAGAAAGGAAGAATGAGTTCTATTCAAATGTTTTCCAATGAATGAACAATCTGACCTTATATTTTATATAATGTATCTTTTAAATAAATGAATTTTCTGCTACTTAATATTTAACCTAAGATATGTAACTAGTTTTAATTGTAAAATTAAATCATACTTTGATATCCCTATTTTAACCATTTTAATCAAAGTCTAACTTTTTAACAATGTATTTTACCCATAAACTTATTTATTCATTTTATTTTATATATAAACTTATCTAAAACACTTAACCAATATTTATTGCTCTTAATATTTTAGAGATGTTTTCTTAACATAAATTACACTATGAAATCAGAATATATTTATATCAATTGAATCAACTGTAAACCTAATGTGCTTTGACTAAGACCCCTCTGGTAAACACATGGTAAGGCCAAACACTATGTATGTAGATTTAACTTAAAGTTGGGTCAAAATAACATACAAACAAGCACTCAGCCTGTGTTCTTTAACATGACACATAATCCAACTTAAATACTTGCTTTTAGTAGCTTAACTTTAAAAATAAACCATATAAATTCAATAAACTTGAAGCCACTCACCAACAACATCCCTGAGCTCCTCCACTGCATTGTCTGTGTGTCTCAACAAAGGTGTGACTGATTACCAACCAGGTTGGAGCATGAGGAGCTTAGAGCCAACACTCATGCTGGTGCTCCCCTAGTGTTTAGATGCAGAACTACCCCTACATCTGACCTAAAGTGGAGTGGACAGAACAGGTTGGAAAGGAGGAAAGGTTGAAATTGTTGTGCAAGGTGTTTTTTCCCGGAGTATTGGATGCCTTTGTTTGTCTCTTCATTTTTGGCAAACCAGTTATTGATAGTGCTGTGTTTTCCAATGTTAGATTTAACCCTTTCTCGTATAAACACATTACTGTCTTAGTTTATAAGCAGTAATTTAAATGTGGCCCAATAAGGGAAGAATAGATTATCTTCAGTGTCTTGGTATGTAGTATTTGTTGTAATTTCCATAGGATGTAGTTCTGTTTTCAATGTTTTGTCTTTAAGATGTTTATTATATAATGTATTTTTTTTTTTTTTTTGCATGTGTTTGCGTATATTTCTGGGTGGATGTTGTCGTTAGTATTAAATATTGTAAGTATTGGTAAATGGTCGGAGATGTCATTTATTAATATTCCATCTATCATTTTGGTTAGGTTCTCATTAATTATGTCTATTTTGCAATCAGGATACAAACAACAGATTAATATGTTCTCTTTTACTGTTACACATTCTCCATTTCATTGTTATCTTTTATGTATAATGCCTTTTATCATAAAGTTCATACCTTTTTGTTCATTTGGCCAAGTTTCTGACAGTGCCGCATTGAATTCAGTCTCCGAAAAGTAAGCACAGTCTGAGTCTTGTTTCCAGTGTTTATATAGATCTGGGTCCATATCCATGATTACCATCAGTAATGTTGTTGTTTAGGTGGATCCTTCGTATTTTCCCAAGTCTTCCATCGTTTTGATGAAGATTGGTTTTCCGTTCTCTTCTCCCAGTGGTGTGATATAAATCCTGCAGAATTTTTCCTCCTTTTTTTATTTGGCGTGCCTTCCATGCGATGCTTGCGTTTTGTTTTGTCAGGTGTTCATTCATGAAAACCTTCGTTTCTTTCAATTTCTTGCCTTGCTTCAATAGTTCTCCTTAAAATTTCAGATTCGTGAAGGTGATTTTTACAGCTCTTGTGTCATCACGCTTTGGCAAGAGTTGGCTGGAGTTGATGTTGTTAGGGTTCAGGACAATGTCCTTTGACTTCAGGTAATCAATGACCTGTTGTTCAATCGATTTTGTGTCTTCGTCACTCGCTTCCGTTGTCTGGGTGCTATCTTTAGGCCTGTAATGATGACATCTTTCTCTCTTTCCTTTTGTTCCAGCTCTTCAACCCTCGTGTTTAGCAGTTTTATTTCTTCAGCATTCTTTACATTCTGTTGTTCCAGTACCTTTACTTCACTTTGAAGGCTTTCCCGTGATTTTTCCAGCGTCTTTTCCTTTTTTCTTGGCTGTGACCCGAGCAGATAGATCGTCTTTGATAGACGATAGATGGTCTTTGAGGTTTCGTATCATCTCCTTGACCTCTTCCAAACCCGGATCAGGTTGTGTAGGGCCTGCAGGCGGTTTTTTTAACCATTTTTCTTTTCGTCTTGGGCCCAAGTTTTAATAAAAATAAAACTTGGGTTCATCTGTCAGGAGAGACACATTTTGCCTGCAGTCGATGAAACACTGACTAAGCTTGCGAGGGCTACTGTCTTCACAAAGCTGGATGCGACTGCAGGATTCTGGCAGATACCTCTACACCCTGAATCAGTCCCACTAACAACATTTATATCAACTTTTGGGAGGTATTGTGATAAGAGACTGTTGTTTGGGATATCGTCAGCACCTGAACACTTTCAAAAGCGGCTGATGCAAATGTTGACAGGACTAGAAGGAATTGTGTGTCATGCTGATGATATTCTTGTTTTTGGAGCAACACGAGAGCAGAATGACCACAGACTGCACAAAGTGTTGGAGCGGCTCCAAGAAGAGGATCTGACGCTCAATAATGATAAGTGCCGATTTGTGGTTAACGAGGTGATGTTCCTGGGCCATGTAGTGAGCGCTCAGGGCATTCAGGCCGATCTAGGTAAAATTAAGGCGATCACTGAGATGCCTACGCCCGAGAATGTGGCAGATGTAAAAAGGCTGGTGGGCATGGTTAAAAACGTGGGAAAGTTCTCTCCATGCATAGCAGAGCTTACACATCCACTGCGTGACCTGCTTAAGACGGACACTACATGGGTGTGGGGGAGCGCTCAGCAGAAAGCGTTCAACGAGCTGCGGAAGGAACTGAGCTCACCCACGATTTTGGCACAGTACTGCCTGAACAGGGACACAGTGGTTGCAGCAGATGCTTCTTCCTTTGGGTTGGGAGGAGTTTTGTCACAGAAGCAGCCAAACGGTGAATGGCGGCCTGTCGCCATTTATACGCTCAGATTGAAAAGGAAGTACTTGCGCTGACGTATGCGTGTGAGCGTTTCCAGTCTTACCTGGTTGGAATGAAATGTGTGGTACAGACTGATCACAAGCCACTCATTTCCCTGCTAGGGAGCAGGGTGCTGGATGACTTACCTCCACGTATACTGAGGTTCAGGTTACGACTGCTTCGTTTCAATTATGAGATTGAGCAAGTGCCTGGAAAGAAGCTGATCACAGCGGATGCATTGTCCAGGGAACCGATCCAGGATGAACCTACACCTGTAGAGATGCAGAGAGAGAAGAACGTGTGTGCATCCTTCGACCTTGTGATGGAGCACTTACCTGTGTAGGAGAAAAGGCTGGCACAGATCAGGGATGCACAGGATACAGATGATGTCTGCATGAGACTGAAGAACATGGTGTTTATATATATATATATATATATATATATATGAAAAACCTGGACGCCATCTTTGTAGACATTGACATTGTTCTAGACAGAAGAGTAAAGACAGGCAGACACTGTGTGATTTTTTCAATCGTTGTATCAGCTCCAGCTCAAACTCATGTTCTCACACTTCTTCTGTGTCCAATGACTCTGAGTAAATGGGCTAAAGTTGTAGACAGGGGCTGTTAGAGGACTTTCTAGAGAAGTGCTGCACCTCGTTTCGTCCCCCAGTCCACCACCCCACCCCACCCGGTCCAGGACATCTCCTCGCACAATAGGACTGTTTAGGATTTATTTCAGCAGTTTTCTGGTCCTGTTCATGTTTTCATTCAGTCTGTGGATGTTTTAGTAAAAAGCTGCTCACGTTTATGTTTTGTTTCATGGTGTTACGATCCAAATAATATCCAGATAATCTGGTGACTGATTATCGACTGTGAGGCTGGTGTGAGGAACAATAGATGTTACAACTTCTACCATTTGACAATTTTACAAAAACCATTTTTACGGGCAGTTTATTTTGCACGTTATAAAATCTTTTAAACAAAACGTCATCGACACACAAATGACACCTCTGCTATCAGTGTGAGGTGGAAAACATGATACAAGATCATTTTTATCAAACGCAGCAGAATAAAAGCCTGTCTGTTGGTCGTTCTGTTTGGTGTTTTTCATATATATATGTATATTAAGTCTTTCATTTATATACTGTATATATAATTTCCTGAATGGCTTGCCATAATATATATATAAACACACTTTCATATATATATATATATATATATATATATATATATATATATATATATATAATAACGGTTCTCACACTGTAAAACTCTTAAAGCTGGGGAACTCAAATTATTTTCTTTAATCAAAAAAAATAAATTCTTATTAGCATCATATAATATATCGTAAAAGTAATAATTTCTGAAAAAATCATACGTCTGCGTGCTGTCTGTGCCTTATAATTAATTATTTTAGTTAATCAAACCCTGGAAGACAAAGTCTTGGCGTCCCCCCCCTCCAGCTCCAATCACAGGATTTAGAGAAAGGAGGGGTGAGCAGAGCCCACAAAGGAGCCTCCTCATTGGCTGCCTCAATATATAGTGAAGCTCGTGCACGGTGCAAACTTGTTTTCAGTCTTGGACAAACTTTGACTGTGGCTGTTTTCCGTCTAGACAGGTCATCTAATGTTCCATTTTTCTATATTTTGTGTGCATTCTTTTGCGTGGCAACGTGTTTTACCGGTAGTGCACGTTCAGCTCTCGTGAGTGATTTCGTGCACTTCCAGAGAGGAGGAGACTGGGAGGGATTATCAGAGTGGGGGGAGGGATTTACGGTTCAAATTCAGCCACACCCCTCTGTCATGGTTCAAGAATCAAGCAGAGCAGCTTTGAATATCATATTTAACCACAGCTGAAAGTACATTATGGAAGCTGACAGAAAAACATAATTAAGTGTTTTTCTGCCTTCAGTGCACAGACCAGCCTCATAAAACTAAAAACATCTTCTAATCCATTCTCTCAGATACTAAACGTCTTATATTGTAAACACATAAACGTGCATTTCCTTTTAATCTAACCACTCCTGTGATTCCATAGTGTCAGGGATAGAGAAACACTAACAGGTCAATAACACTGTCCATGTGACTGGTTGTGTTCCTGATTGCATATTTATTATTTACTATTAACATTTATTATTCCCTACTGACCACAAACGCATCTTTGGCTTTCAGTTACTTTTTGCAAAGCTTGAGCTGAATGTTTATTCCTGAGAACACTTACACAAAGGTGGAATATGAAGAAAGAACTTAACCAACTGTTGGAAACAAGCACCTCTGTTTATTTCAATCAATCAATCAATCTTTATTTGTATAGCGTCAAATCATAACCAATGGTATCTCAAGACACTTTACAGTAGAGCAGTCTTAAGGACGGACTCTTCATTTTATGGATACACACATATGCATATATACGTATATACACATACATATGTATCCCACACCCAATCACCTCATCATGGCGGCAAGGAAAACCTTCTGTTAAGCAGCAGGAACCTTGTGTGGATCCCATTCCTATGATGAACAGCCATCCACGTTATGCTGTGTTGGGTGTGTGCAGAGGAAAGGGTGGAGACAGAGTTGTTGAGACTCTGTAACTCCACACTGAGGATCCCACGGACCTGCAAGACAAAAGCCAGAAGGAGTACAGGAGCAAACACACAAGGGAAGAAGCAGACATAGAGGGAGTGTTTGAGAGAGGAATGGGACCCTCTCCGGTCCCTCTCTAACCTAAATGACCTCTCTCTTAACGCCCTCTCCAACCTCTCTCCAACCGAGCATGCCAGACCCCCCCCCCCGGCAGTCTATGCCTATTGCATCTTAATTATGAGCTATGAGCTGGTTCCTAACTAAAAGCTTTACCAAAGAGGAATGTTTTGAGCCTAACCTTAAAGGTAGAGAGGGTGTCTGCCCCCCGAACCGTGGTTGGTAGATGGTTCCAGAGAAGTGGGGCCTGATAACTGAAAGCTCTTCCTCCTATACTACTTTTAGAGACGAATGGAACAACGAGTAGTCCAGCATTTTGAGAGCGTAGTGTTCTGGGGGGATTGTATGGCACTACAAGCTCCTTGAGATAGACTGGTGCATGTCCATTTAGGGCTTTATAAGTGAGAAGAAGAATCTTGAATTCTATTCTATATTTTATGGGAAGCCAATGCAGAGAGGCTAATACAGGAGTAATGTGATCTCTTCTCCTAGTTTTAGTCAGTACACGTGCTGCAGCATTTTGAACCAGCTGAAGTGTCTTAAGCGACTTGCTCGGGCAGCCTGCTAAAAGAGAGTTACAATAATCCAGTCTAGAGGTAACAAAAGCATGGACTAGTTTTTCGGCGTCGCCCTGAGACAGGATAGATCTGATTTTAGCAATGTTACGGAGATGAAAGAAGGCAGTTCTTGAAGTTTGTTTTATGTGAGAGTTGAAGGATAAGTCCTGATCAAATAGAACCCCAAGGTTTTTAACAGTTGTGCTTTGTGCCAGAGTAATGCCATCTAGGGCAGTTAGGCTAGCATAGGTTTCTCTAAGGTGTCGCGGGCCCAGTACAATGACCTCAGTCTTGTCTGAGTTGAGAAGAAGAAAATTTTGGTCCATCCAGGCCCTAATGTCCTTTAGACAGGCCTCAAGTTTAGATAGCTGATTTCATTGATACATACAGTTGGGTATCATCAGCATAGCAGTGAAAGTTAACAGAGTATTTTCTCATAACATTACCAAGGGGGATCATATAGATACAGAAGAGGATTGGACCTAGCACAGAGCCCTGAGGAACCCCGTAGCTTACTTTAGTGTACACAGAAGACTTATTATTCACGTGTACAAACTGGTACCTATCAGATAGGTAGGACTTAAACCAGTTTAGGGCAGTCCCTGTGATTCCAAGTAATTTCTCTAATCTCTCTAGTAGAATATAGTGATCTATAGTGTCAAAAGCTGCACTAAGATCTAATAAAACCAGCACTGAGAGTCGTCCTTCATCTGAAGCCCAGAGTAGATCATTAGTTACTTTAACTAAAGCAGTCTCTGTGCTGTGTTGAGCTCTAAAACCTGACTGGAAGTCCTCGAACAGGCTGTTGTTTTGAAGAAATTCACAGAGCTGAGCTGCCACAACTTTCTCAAGAATCTTTGAAATAAAAGGAAGATTAGATATAGGCCTGTAGTTTGCTAAAGTGCTGGAATCAAGAGTAGGTTTTTTGAGAAGGGGTTTGATTACAGCTACTTTAAAGGACTGTGGCACGTAGCCTATTGATAGGGATATATTTATTGTCTCCAACAAAGATGGGCAGACCAGGGGAACAACTTCTTTAAACAGCTTAGTTGGGATCGGATCTGAAAGGCAGGTCGATGGTTTGGAGGATGAAATAATAGAGTTAAGTTCCTGAAGTCCTATATGTGTGAAACAGTTTAGGTTAGGCCTATTTACATTTAATGGTACAGCAGGCCCAGGTGAAGGCAGGGAGTGGCTAATTTTATCTCTAATCTTGTGAATTTTATCGTTAAAAAATGTCATAAAGTCCTCACAGCTGAGGGCTAGAGGAATCATGGGCTCAATAGAGCTCTGACTTTGTGTTAGCCTGGCTACAGTGCTGAAAAGGTACCTCGGATTATTTTTATTTTCTTCAATTAGTGAGGAATAGTATGTAGATCGACTATGTCGTAAGGCTGTCATGTATTTACTATGGCTTTCTTGCCAAAGTATTCGTGACTCCTCTGTTTTATTGGAGCGCCACATTCTCTCTAATTTACGGGTTGTTTGTTTGAGTGTGCGAGTTTCAGAGCTAAACCACGGAGCTTTCCTCTGACGTTTAATAGTTTTTTCCCTCAATGGGGCAATTGAGTCCAAGGTGGATTTTAGTAGACTAGCAGAGCTATCGACAAGCCGATCCAGTTGAGAGGGGTTATAATTAATATCATAGTTATTTATTGGATGGTGCACTGAGTTTAAGGCAGCAGGAATGGCCTCTTTAAATTTAGCCACAGCACTATTGGACAGATTTCTACTCGTAACTATTTTATTGCACAGTGCGAGATCCTCTAGGATAATGTTAAAAGATATTAAAAAGTGATCTGATAGCAGAGGATTTTCAGGGTAGACTTTTAGTTCATTTATATCAAGGCCATATGTTAGAACAAGATCAAGAGTATGATTTAAATGATGAGTAGCTTCATTAATAGTTTGAAAAAAAGCCAACTGAGTCTATTAGGGTCATAAAGGCTGAGCTCAGGCTATCACTATCTTTGTCCACATGGATATTAAAATCTCCTACTATCAGTATTTTATCAGAACTGAGGACTAAGTCTGATATAAACTCAGAGAATTCTGATAGAAATTCAGAATAAGGGCCTGGAGGACGGTAAATTATCACAAATAAGACTGGCTGGCAGGTTTTTGATTCGGTATGAGATAAATTTAGAACCAGGCTTTCAAAGGAAGTGTAACTGGCCTTTGGTTTAGGATAGATTAGGAGAGAGGAATGATAAATAGCTGCTACACCACCTCCACGGCCTATGTCTCGTGGCATATGAGTATTTAAATGACTGGGAGGAGTGGCTTCATTTAAACTAACATATTCATCTTGATACAGCCATGTTTCAGTTAAACAGAATAAATCAAAGTTATTTTCTGAGATAAGGTCATTTACTAGTAGAGATTTGGATCTCAGTGATCT
Organism: Gouania willdenowi; assembly: GCF_900634775.1. Lineage (NCBI taxonomy): Eukaryota > Metazoa > Chordata > Actinopteri > Blenniiformes > Gobiesocidae > Gouania > Gouania willdenowi. Next base: position 1,722,996 of record NC_041053.1, read on the forward strand.
AATATTTAATAGAGCACATCTAATGCTTTTATGTTTTGGTGTTTCTAGATTTGAGATTTTAATTTTTTTCAGATTTTTATAATTGATAGCTCTTTTATTTGATTTTATGTTAAAATCATTGTGAAATATGGGTCGGGGGACTGACACCGTCTCCATAAAATAATATTCATCACCATCACAACAGTTGTCATGGTGATGAACACAGCTATCCTGATAGCAATGGGAGGGAAACTGTCCTAAGGCAAGCGCAGAGGGGCGTGGAGGACTCCCCCTCTGTAACATGGTCTCATTCATGAGATGTCATAAATGTGCCATGTTTTCTGATAGTAGAGATGCTCCCTCCAAAGTAGGATGGATTCCATCTCTTCCTATCAGGTTCGGTTTTCCCCAGAAGGATCTCCAATTATCAATGAAGCCCACCTCGTTTTCTGGACACCACCTCGATAGCCAGCGGTTAAATGATGACATGCTATAGGCTATACATGTCATCACTGGTCAGATTTGGTAAAGGACCAGAGAAAATTACGGAGTCCGACATTGTTTTAGCATAAGCACAAACTGATTCAATGTTCACTTTGGTTGCTTCCGACTGACGACGTCGGGAGTCATTAGTGCCGACATGGAGGACTATCCTATCAAACTTACGATTACTCTTTGCCAGCAACTTTAGATTTGATTCTATGTCGCCCGCTCTGGCCCCTGGGATGCACCTCACGATGCCCGCTGACTTCGCTAGCTTCACGTTTCTCACTATGGAGTCGCCAATTATCAGAGTTTGTTCCCCGGTGAGTGTGTTGTCCTCACGGAGGGGGGAGAACCTGTTTGAGACGTGAACATGGTGGTGTCCCGAGCGGCTTTTTGACCTTCGACTATGCTTACCACGGACAGTAACCCACTCATTGCTGGCCGGGGGGGAAGCTGGGCTAGCGCTAGCACGGTCCGCACCGGCTAGGTCCTGCTTGCTAGCTTCTGTTTTGGTATCAGGGGTGCGGAACCGCTTCTCCAGATTGTTGATCCTCGCCTCCATATCTAACAGTACGCTACACTTTATGCAACTACCATTGTCCCTAAAGAAGGACGAGGAGTAACTAAACATCTGACACACCGGGCAGGAGAGCGGAGGGGAGGAGAGAGAAGCCATTGGTGCTAAATTTAAGCTAAGCTAAGCTAAGGACAAAAGGAAGTTTAAAGGAGATTACACTGCCTATAAGAGGCGGGATTGCTTTTTACTTAACCTTCGTACGTTTAACTCTACGGTAAAACAAGTGTTTTCAAGGCTAAAATATCAATGACAACAAGTTTGATTAGCGTTAGCAGAACACAGTAGTAGAGCGCTGCAAACAGCGGTAGAGTGTAAACAGGAAATGATCGATACGTCACCACGTCAGCACTTCAGTATTTATTTATTAAATACATACGACTCAACTAACCAATGTGACAGATGCAACGTTTCTAAAATTCTCCAACACTGAGTATCAAAGTGTTGTATTGGGAGAATAGGAAGCTTAGAGAAAAAAGTATCTTCAAATGGCTGAACTGAATATAAACAAATGTCACTTTATCTTTCAAGAGATACAGTTTGGATTCTCAAATAGAACTAGTTATTACTAAAGTTTTATTTTTCCTCTGAAATATAAAAGCTAATAAGAGCCTAAAATCTGTGAAAGAGGGAATATGGCAATGAGAGATTGACTGACATGATTATCAACTATTTATTATATTATCAAAAAGCCTTAGAAGTAGAGCTGGGACTTTAACGTGTTAATTGTGATTAATTAAGACAAAAAAATAATGCAGTATTTTTCACTCCAAACAGTGTGGAACCTTTGTCATTTCATGAGTTCCCAGTGTACCCATAATAGTGATGTACAGACCACAACACAAGAAACAGGAGAACCAGAGGAGACGTCATTGCTGTGCTTCATGGGAGTTCATTTTAGTTTAAATAAAAAATAAAAGCATGAATATAGTTTAGTTATAATTAAGTTAGTGCTCTGTGAACAATGTAATCATAATATTCTTTATTCATATTATACATTATATTATCACTCAGTGATGGAAATAATAAACACTATTTAGTTGTTTAAACTCATTTATTGTTTTCATTGATTCAGTCATAAACCAACATACATTTAAACTGGAAAATGTTGCTTCTCTTGACAAATATTGTTAGGCCAATAATTTAGATTAATTAATTACAAAGTTAATTAGATCATTTTTTTTACGGAGCTACGACCCATACATTTAGCAAACAATTGTCGATGCAGCACATTTTCAGATTTTTGGCACAAACACTTTTAGTTTGTAACGTCCACCAGTGAGGACGGCCTTGTCCAATATGCAGGACTTCTTTTAGTTCGTAAAAGGAGCAAATAAATAAATCAATAAATGCAATACTCAAATGTTGTACTCAGTGTTTTATAAAAAAAAGCTCCTGATCATTAATATGAGAAGAAAAACCTTAAACATCTGTCAACAGGAAAGATAAGAAAACAATAAAACCTTCAATCACAGAGCTGACAGATACTGGTTAGCATAAACAGCATGCTAACCACCTAGCATCTTACTCACTAAAGCTGTTTGAGTAAAAAACAGAAAAATACAGTAAGTCTGTTGAACCAATAAAGGTCAAAGTAAATTAATTCACAGATGAAGATTTAAATCATCATTAGTTGCAAAAGATTTTTATTTTAACAGGAAACACTAAGTTAGCAATAAATACCTGCTAGCTAATGGTTAGCATCACGAGAGTTACTTCATTTTAATAAACTAAATGTTTGAATCATGGCACATGTTTAAACTTCTAAAATATAAACAAATAAACTCCTTCTATTGTAGACTGAACATGTTATGACATGAGTTTTATATTAGAGGATATCCTGAAAGATTAATATCATTATTTACTCTAACTAGTACAGTGCCTGTCTGAAGTATGTATTCATATAGTGGGAGGAGCTTAAGTAGAGTTGTCATTTATGTCCAAATGAGTATGTGTTTGATAGTTGGATGTACAAAGAGGTGTACATACTCTGTACTCTGTAGTGTTATAAAGGGCTTTATTAGTGGGTGCAAAATAAAATAGTGTGTGTGATTTATCTGGTTTAATTTTACGAGACATGAACATGATAAATGTGTTTGTTGTTTTTAATAATTTTATATATTTTTTTGTTTGGTGTACTTTTCTGTAATGTATGTTTTTTGGAGTCATTCTGTGTATTTTTGTATCTTTCTGTTGTGTTTTTGTGCATTTTTTGTATAAGTATTGTTTTTTGTTGCCATTGTAGTGATTCTGGAGTCATTTTGTGTATTTTTGTATCGTTTTTAGTGTAGGTTTGTGCATTTCTGTTGTCATTTTGTGAATTTTTTGTATAAATA
>NC_041053.1:1731370-1853930 GCF_900634775.1 Gouania willdenowi
CAATAAATCATATTGGAATAATGCATTAGAATATGTGGCTAAACTGTCACCTGGCAGAGTAAAAATATCTAAAATGTAAAAAGCAAACTTTGAAAAAAGATCAATTTCATTGATTTAAAAAGTGTTAATTTGATGAGTAGTTTATGTCTGACATTTGTAAAGCTAAAGTGTTGATGGAAGATGAACATGTGGGTCCATCTCTGCCCTGTAGTGACCTGTTAAACTGGGATGGTGACATTTTCTATAAATCCATAAAAGCCCTGTACAAGGCACCATTAGGCCTGTGTGCAGGTGAATGATCTGAGAACCAGCTGGTTCACGACTCTGTTTGGAGTGAAACAAGGAGATGTTCTCTCTCCAACCTTATTTACAATTTATGTTCATGATTTCACTCAAAAAATAAATAATAATGCATTGATAGTATAAAAGTCACTGTTATATTATGTCTTTGTATGAACATGAGGCAGTGCATTGAAGGCAGCACAGATTGACAAAGTGGTGCAATTTGGTGAAGGCAGCACGGCAAAGGTGGTGTGGTGAAAGCTATATTTGGATTAATATGTGTTAATATTTATTACATGCACACATTTTTTTTCTCCTCCATCAATAATTTGTGGCACAACTCTTTAAAATACGCCAAAAGGTGAAGTTCAAATTCTAAAAATAGTAAAACATCAGAAATAAATGAATAAAAAAGGGCCTAAATTCAAGGTTGATGTTGGACGAGACACAGAAAAGAGTTTAGACGAGCCTGCAGACACAAATAAATCATGTATAACATGAACTCAGTGGTACTTGTGATAATAAAGGTTAAGGGGTACATGGGGCAATAAAGTTTACATACAAAGTTTACTGTAAATAATATCAGTAATTTGGATGAATTCTTACATTTTTTCTAATCCTATCCACTTGTATTATTCATTTAATAGTTAAGTAAAAAAAAAAAAAAAAAGACCCCCCCCCTCAAAAAATAATACTCAGGTAAAGTACAGATACTCAATAATACTACTTAATTACAGTACTTAAGTATATTTACTTCATTTGTTCACACTGAATGTATACATGTAAAATACAGTTTGATGTCAGCTTTCAAGTATGGTTGCCATGGCAGCAAGATGAAAGAGAACCAAACAAAGCCATAACTCCAGTAGCTTGTCTGAGTGGTTGTGGTTCAGTTGGACAAACATTCTCTCTTGATCTAAGTATTGAGAAGATAAATAAGCAATATTTGTGTATTTTTAAAGCTTAAATAGTGAAGACCTGATTGAGAAATGGCTGCTGTAGGTAAGAGACTTTACAGACAAAATATGAGGATGAACTTTGATCTGCTAAGATGAAAGAAGACTTTAGTAAATCATATTTCCCTTCAATATTTTATGGAGATGATACTGTTTAGTACAGTTTGAAAGTCTTTCAGAGCCAAAGGTGTTTATTAGGGATGTAACGATTAATCGTAAGGCAGTTAAAAATCGATTCACAGGTATCACGGTTGATATCGATTTTCTGAAAATTGAATCGCAGTACTTTTTTATCCACAAGTGTAGGCGGTGGGCGGAGTCTGCTAATACTTTCTTTCTGGCCGCCTTCTACTCTTAAATATGTTAATAAATGATTCATTACCCCTTTAGCACCGACAGAATGTCTGTAATATTACTTGAATATCTGTAAAAGTCACGTTTTTCTATTAGCTCTGTCTGCTAGCATAGCTTCTCTTCTTCACTGAAAGATATCTGCATGCCAACCGACCACTGTGTTACCAGCGCCCTCTGCTGGTCCAAACAAATATGACATAAATCAGTACAATCACGGGTTTTTTTTTTTAAAAGTCCAATTGTTAAGGCACAAAATACATTTTCAGTTGCACTTTTAAAAAGAAAAATAACTATTATGTAGTTTTGCATTGTTTATTATAGAACCAGAATTTAAATTAATAGGCTTCATTTTCATTTGTATTATTCCTTTATTTATTTAATTCAATATTTATTTTTAGTTAAATTGCATTGTTTTGAATAGTTTATCAAGGAATTCTTTTGACAATGAAAAATAAAAGGAAAATAGTACAGTATTTTCTAGTTTTTTTCCCAAAAAAAAAAAAATCTGTCTACAGTCCCATTTTGTAAAATAAATCGTGAGAGAATCGTATCGTGAACCCAGTATCGTGAATCGAATTGTATCGGGAGTTGAGTGAATCGTTACATCCCTAGTGTTTATACATATATTATTTATTTATTTATATTTATTTGTCTATCATCCAAAATGAAGAAATGACAAAAAAAACTAAGCTGACAAAAGACATAAAAAGTAACAAAGGCATTGATAGAAATGTAGATTAGATAAGATCTTTATTTATTGAATATATATCTAAGACTAAAAAGCAAAAAAAAGGTTAATAATAATAATAATAATAATAATAATAATAATAATAATAATAATAATAAATAAAAGCACATTTAATAATCATCTCATTAAAAATATTAGGGATCAAAATGGGTCAGAAGAAGTTTAAAACTTTTCTAGTCCTACCTCCTTATATTATTTCAATAGTGGAGTAAACACACTTAAAAATACTACCTAAATATATTTATTTCATTAACAACACTGAATGTATGCATTTACAATACAGGAAACACTTTGATAGATAGATCTTTCAAGTGTGAACGGTTACCATGGCTGCAAGATGAAAGAGAAGCTAACAGAACAACTCCAGTAGCTCCTTTCATTGATAGTGGTTCAGTTGGATAAAGTGTCTCTTTTAATAATCTGAGAATAGAGAAGATAAATAAGCAATATTTGTGTATTTTTAAAGCTTAAATAGTGAAGACCTGATTGAGAAATGGCTGCTGTAGGTAAGAGACTTTACAGACAAAATATGAGGATGAACTTTGATCTGTTAAGATGAAATTAGTAGATTTAATTAAAAATGTTACAAATTATCATTAGAAAATGACTTTAATCTGGTTTTAATATGTTGAACATATTATTTCTTTAAAAAAACTTATTGATATTTTATGTAGATAATAGTGTTTAGAGTGTACCAACAGAAAATGCAACACATCCAATAAATGCAGAGACAGGACTTCACATATGAAGTGGATTTTCAGACTGTTTTTAAAAACTCAAATTTCCAAATGACAGGACAGGACAAAATGTCCTTGTTTATGTGAGTCTTAGTGTTGAAATAGTGAATACTAACCTTGTGTCCTGTCTATCCACTTTGACAGAGTCTCAACTCATTTTAGGACAGGTTCTGCAGAGCAGCTCAACTCAATACAGAATCATTGAGTTCATCGGAGAAGGTTCCTTTGGTAAAGTGGCCAAGTGCCAGGTTAATTCCACCAGTGAATTAGTGGCAGTAAAAATACTGAAGGACACGTTTGTGAAAGACGTGGAGGAGGAGGTGAGTGTTTGGATCTCTCCTAGTTTTGGGGCCTCCAACAGGTCTTTTAACTGTTTAGGGAATAGTGATATAAAGATGATCTAATTGTGCTTTTATTCCCCTCCAGCTGTCTATGTTGAGTAAAATCAGCGTATTGGATCCAGACCAGTTTAACTTGGTCAAATTCCACGAGAGGTTTGAGTACTCTAGCTACACCTGCCTCGTCTTTGAGTTGCTTGGGATGGACTTACTCCAGTTCCTCAAAGCTGAAGTGGGTTCTTCAATGTATGTGAACCAAATCCGCCCCATTGCCAAGCAGGTATGATCCTGTTTTATTGTTTGACTAAAATCCTATCTATGATGATGCTTGCTAATGGATTAAGAAAGCCTTGAGCTAAAACCTGAGCTTAAACAGCTCCATAAGAGGAACTCCATTATAATTCTGTCTTTTCTCATCGTGTCCCTGCAGATGTTGGTAGCATTACAGGGACTCCAATCTCTGGGGATCATGCATACTGACATCAAGCCTGACAATGTGATGCTGGTAAACACTGAGGAGGATTCATTACAAGTCAAGCTCATTGACTTTGGACTGGCTCTTCCATCCTCCTCCGCCAAGTACGGGATGCTGCTTCAGCCCATCGGCTACAGGTATGAGGGTGTCAGCCTGAATGACTTCTGTGTTTTTGTAACAAACCTGTGTCATTATTAGGGGTGTAACCATTCGTTTTAGAAACAATTTGATTCATTGGTGGCGATTCCATTCAAAGACGATATTACTTCATTTAGAACGATTCAATCAGAAAAGTCTCAGTGACTTAAAATTGATTCTTTTTTTTCCCTATTTTCAATAGTCAACATATTTTCATTAAAAACTAGATACTGTATTAGGTTCATCAGACTCTTCTGGTTGTTTTTTTATGTAAAAATAACACAACATTAATCTAAAAAATGAAGTGCAACCAAGATCTGTTCAGGTTAAATGAGCTGTGGTTGAACCTGATACTTTTCATTTTAACTTGATGGTGAGCTTGAGGCGTTCTGCTGAGCTAATGCTAACAAGCTAATGCAAAGTTTTGATTGATTACCTTTTAGAGCGATTTTATATCGGTTGATGTCATCCAGAAGGCGGAGCACAGATCGATGTAGTTGGATTGTATGAAAAATGGATTAATGGATGGAATGGATGAAGCCTTAGTCATTATAGTGTTGGTACTTAGCGCTAAGCAACAGATTTCTAAAGCGTATTTTATTCATTTTGCTTCACAGGGCCCCAGAGGTGTGTCTTGGCCTTCCATACACAGAGGCCATTGACATGTGGGGACTGGGCTGTACGCTGGCCAAACTGTACCTGAATGACAACCTCTTCCCCGTCAGATGTAAATATCTCATGGTAGGTCATCTTTTTTTATACACCATACCTCCATCCATTTAATGACCCACGTGCTCTTTCTTAGGGTTGTGGCTGTTTTCTACACATGTATATAAAGTCTTGAAGAACTGCCCCTAATGTGTGTAATTGTGTGTTCTTTCTGCAGATGAAAGCCATGGTGGAGTATCTTGGTATGCCGTAAGAAGACCAGCTCCTATTTGGCATGCATACCAAGAGATTCTTCTGTCTGGAGGAGGAGGAGCTTGGCTTAAGATGGAGGCTCCTGGTAAAACATAGTTTTTATTGTTGTTGAACCTTGACTGTTGCCTTAAACTTATCCTAAACCCTTATTATTGTCATTGTGTTTCCTCAGACACCAGAAGAATACTTACGTATTAACGGTGTGAAAGCTCAGGAATGGCCCGCATGGCGCCCTCATTTCTCCTCATTGGATGAACTGCTCTATGTAAGTGTTCTCTACGATATTTGAGTTCAAATACTTAGCAGCGGTCTGTTCTTTAAAATGTAACCTACTTTATACATGTGTTTATAAGCTGAAATGACTCACTTATCATATGAGCGAGAGAGGTTTGAACTTGTTCTAGAACCTACAGTAACTCTTTATTTTCTTTTGTTAATCCAGATCTATGAAGAAGAGGATGCTGAGGAGTTTAAGGACAGGAAGGCGTTCATAGACTTCCTCAAGCACCTGTTGACCCTGGATGAGGAGAAGAGATTCTCTCCGACTGAGGCTCTTCAGCATCCATTCATTACGATGTCCCACCTGAGCCAGGATCCAGACATCAGTGACTAGTGAGTATCTGCACTGAGGAGACAATCACTCACATGGAGATCAACTTGTTGTTCTATTGACTTTTGTACTAATCTTTTTGATTTATTTTTCCTCCAGTCTTACCACTGCACAGGCATTAATGCCAACGGAGGCCTCACTAAGTGTTACTCCTGTGAAGGATGGTGAGGCACATGTGGCTGAAGAGGCTGACGAGGTCCTGCTGACTCCTGCATCCAGCCAAATCACACACAATGAGACAGATGTCCCCAAGGTCCCTCTTTCTCATGGTAAAGATGACAATGGAAGCGTTCAGGAACCTTGCCAAGATTGGGGAAAAGAACTCCATCTTCCTGCAACTGATTCAGGAATCTGTTCCTTTCCAGAACAGTTTCCTAATCATTGTGATGAGAGTCTGGAATCAGGTTCCTCAAAGAACGGACCTGTGGTGGAAGACGTCCCCTTCCCCATCCCCAAGAGGCTTAAAAATGTTCGGAGGTTTTTCTCCCGAATTCGAAAAATGTTTTTCAGCTGCTGCTGTTCCTCCGTGCAGGAGTAATTTCTTTATACGTAAACTTGTATTATATTCTATTGTTTTTAATATTGTTTATTATTTGATTTGTTTCAATGTAAGGTGACCTTTAGAGGTTTTAAAAGGTGCCTGAGAAACAAAATGTATTTTTATTGTATTGAATTTCTATGTATATTTGTAAATAAATACACTTCATAATTTACCTGCTTTGTTCATGTTTTCATAGTTTTGACTCTTTTTCCCAAATATGTTGAAGCTTTTCAGGGAAGTCCCTGACATTGTCGTGTGCTAAAAGTGGTGCAGAGCTGCTGAATGTCCTGATCAAAATGAAAAGAAGCTGTGTTCATTTTTCATAAGTCAGTAGTGGTGATGGCATTGCCCAATAATGTCAGCCCTAAAACCAATTCTAAAGTGCAGCATGATCTCAGCTTCCTCCTATGGTTATAAATAACAATAATAATTATAATAATAATGCCAGTCATAAAATAATAGATCACATATTTTATATACTTAGAATTGGTAAAACATTTATGATGATGATAATACGACACAAATAATAATAATTTAATAAAAGTAATAATAATAATTTTGACTCTCTCCATTATCATTTTCTTAAGGAAAAGCAGAAAACAAAATTTCAAATGCTCATAAAATGTTATCAAGGAGTGGAATAAGTTCACCATTGATCTGATAATATTTTAACTTCTGTTGTTAGGCCTTGCCAGCCCTGCTGTCACCCTAATTTGTACACACGAACACGGAACTATGCGGCCGGCGTCTGCCGACCGGTAACGCCCCGATGCCGCTTCTTGACTGCGGAGCAAACGTTCTAAAACGAGAGCGGCACAGAAGAGCGTTGTTTACATTGGTACACGAGAGAAAAGAGGTAAAAACATCGCTGCCAACATTTACACATTTGTCGTGAGCACCATGTGTCACTCCAGAAATAAAACAAGTGGTTTTAAAACGTAGTAACGGCCCTGGACTCTCTGTCCCCTCCCCCCCTCCCTCAGTGACTGACGTTCCTCTGCCTTCAGACATCGGTGAGTGTGTGTGCTCAGGTTTTGCTGTGTGAGTGTGTTTTGTGCGCTGCAGCTTGTGTGTTGTGGGACTTCTTTGTGAGTTAGTTGAGTTCAGGGTTGTGTAGGTTTGAGTGTGTGTGAGGCAACGTGCACTGATGTGTGTGTGTCCAGTGTGTGCTGAATGTGCACACGTTTGGGGAGGCTGAGGAGAGCTTCATACATTCTTTTTCAGAACGGACATTTGTTTAATTAAAGTTCTGATACAAAATTTTAATTAAATGCTCGTCAAACTTTTCTAAAGATTATAATAAAGTAGTTTTTTTAGATTTCCTATTGTTCCTATAGATGAGCAGCCTTTTAGCATTTTCTAACTTTTTATGACAAAATATGAATCATATTTAGGCTCATAAAACTAATATTACTAGTAAAAGTAAGGAAAGAACTTATTTATTAAATTGCATTAATAATGTAAATTAATGATTTTATTTGCTGACATATATGGTGAGCACTGTCTGGGATTCATGAATATTTTCAAGGCCCTCCTGCAGGTGTTTAAGTACCCCTAGGGTACAGGTAGATCTACACTGTACTAGATTGGACCACATAGATTTGAAAATATCAACATTTCCTGAGAGAAACATTATTTATTTAATTTTAATCTCCAAGCGGGAAATGTCCCATAATTTATTTTCAGAAATCTGGTCACCTGGATGGCGACGCCCTGTTTGACTACCGACATTCTGCTGGACAAATAATAACGTTTGTTGCTTATTAATTAAGTGTAGTATTTACGTTGTGATGTGGTGTTATTTTAATTACCAGTAGCAATTTTTTTAGACGTTTAGTAGTATTGGACTAGGGTTTCAGAAGATAGATTCAACTGTGGCGACAGTGGCTCAGGTGGTAGTGGGTCGTCTTCTGATCGAGAGGTTGGGGGTTCGATCCCAGTACCTGACTATGTGTCGAAGTGTCCTTGGGCAAGACACTGAACCCTAAGTTGCTCCCAGTGGTCGACTAGTGCCTTGCATGGCAGTCCTGTCCCACTGGTGTGTGAATGTGAGAGTGATTGGGTGAATGAGCTGATATGTAAAGCGCTTTGAGACTGTTTCAGTGGTGATAAAGCTCTATATAAATCAAGTCCATTTAACTCAAGGAGGGAATGGACAATAAATAAGGCAATATTAGACAGTGGTTTAGTTCATAATAAATATTGACAATATTTACACACCCAGAAAACCAACAATTACACACAATCTTTACAGCTGCAGTATTTTAAGTGCACTCAGGTTTGAGTTTTTTTATGAGTATGGTGCCGTTGTGGTTCCACTTCCAATGCTTGGAACCTTCCACGAGTTCATCAAAGTAGCCGGTGAGAGAGAGATAGTAACCACCTTCACTCAAACTTTTGACAGGTGTGACGTCACGCCCTTTGTCCCGCCCCCTAACCGGAAGTCCTGCCTTCCTGACCGGAAGTCCCGCCTTATAGCCCCCACCCATAATGGAGAAAAAAAAAAAAAACCTGACCTACTTTGGCCGTTTCTATGCAGATAAGAGTGCTTTAAACATACAACCTTTGGACTTACGCACACACACACAGTGTCCTCACCATGTCTACAGGTATCATTAGTGAAACTGTTGTTACAATTCTACAAGAATCAAAACGTATTGCCGGTCAGCATGAAAAGTCTTTGGTGTTTTTGAAAAGAATTCAGACACCACCTCCATTTCCTTTGCATCAAGAGTGGTCACTTGAAAGTTATGGTGAACGCGGGAGCTGGGGTTACGTATTCAAGTATGAGACGGGTGAACTCTGTCTGTATCAGAAGAATGTTTGTGAAACCACGCAAATGTCTGCGGCTGATTTGTCGTCAAATGACTGGGGTGTATTAAAACTAGCTAACCCTTGAAACATCAAAAATAATGAAGAAGCTGCTTCTGATACTACAAAAAAGCAAAAGCTGAGTCCTTTTCCCACAACCACCGATTTATGGGAACTAAAAGAACCATTTGTGAGTATTTGGTTGACAAAAACATCAGGCACAGCCCGTTGGTTCTACCGCGCTAGTTATAAGAAGCAGAAAGACAAGACCCCTGAGCAGAGATCGAGACATTACTTTGTTCTGGATCTTTTCAACTCAGAATGTGGAGTTTTTTGCAACATTTTGACTCTGCCAGCAGTAGCATGGTCAGAAAAAATGGAAGAAATCAATGATAAAATTACCCTACTTTTTCACAGTTGCCGCGTCTGGAGCGATACTTTGATGGTAAAAAAATAACCATCTTTCATTTTAGATCCTCCCCCCACCCTAGCCCCCTCCTTTTAAATAGGAGGGGCATACTTTTACAGTCTATAAAATACATCAGTCCAAACCATAAGTTATCCACTACTGAAAAAAAAAGGCTGCTGGAAGAACCATGCCTTCTACCAAGAGAAACACCAGAAGCAACCGTCTGACTCCTAAAGACCTTTCAAAGTTTTGGGGGCCTAACACTAAAACTTGAACCCCCGAAACTGACCAGCACTCCCAGGATGCAAAGTGTTCGGATGAGCCTCCACCATCCCTGGAGTCATCGGTCTCGCAGGAGCTTCTCTCTGATCCGCAACTCCAGGACGACGTGTGTGTGAGCACACTGCCACCATCTCCGGCGTCGCCGGACACGCAGGAACTCTTTGCCGACAGTCAGTGCCAGGATGCTGTGTTTATGGACACACCTGAGTCTCCCCCCGCCTTGCCTGACACGGAGGATCTCTTCTCCGACATGACTTTAACCACACCGAACCGCAGAGGTCCATCGTCGTACCCTCGGTCCTTATCGCCTATACCGGAAGATTGCTGCGTCGTGGTTGCGCCCTGCTCACACATCACCGACTCCTGTCAATCATCCACAACCACCTCCTCCTCCTCCTCTTCTGAATCGACAATGTCAGAAGACAATTATTCAGGAGGTACCGAGCCAGATCAGACTACGCCCGGAGCAGGAAGTAGTGCTGAGGATCAGACCCCACCCAGATCAGGCGGTAGCGGCGGGGACGAGATTGACAGTGGGCCCCTCGACTTCGCTAAAACGATAAAAGCGGGTGTGCTTCATCTTCTCAGCTACGTTCTAGACAAGTACAAGAGAGAAACGTGCAACGGATGCAAAATCCAGCATCCCAGCCAGCGGCAGCATGATTGCTTGGATGTCCTCGAGCACGAATTCGACAACTTTCACGGACTGATGAAAAAACTCTACACCCCCAAGTTAATTCCAGCCATCAAACATCTCTTGAACCTGTACAACATTCCGATGGAGGAACGCAAAGTCAGAGCCGCTGTGCAGATTCTTTTGCTACGTTTGAGGTCAACGTCCAAAATCCACGACACCATATTTGACATGTATGACACGCTGGTCGGCGAAAAAGGGGTTACGATCGAGCACCTGGAAGAGATGGCCGAGTTTTGGAAAAATCCTTGATTCTGTTTTTGAGAAAGAAAGCAGAAATGGGGAGCTTCTTTGGAAAGGTCCTCGCCGACATTGAGAGCCAAATGGTAATTTCTCAGTTAATTAAGCTATTGTGTCAGGTTATTGAGAACAATGTCTCAGCGTCTACAAACACCAATGTTTTTGTCAGAGACATGGACATTGAGAGACTGGAAAACTTGTTGGCAATAACAAGATCCCACCCCGCTCCAGTACTTTGGAGGGCGATGATCCGCGAGACAGTATTTTTGTGCCAATCTGGTTTGTCCGAATGCTTTAAAGAAATTCTAAAAGACCTGGCTAATCATGTAGTGAGACCCTCTCATCTGCTTGCCTTTTACGCTCTACTCGTTGATGTTACCACCAAACTTGTGCTAAAAAATCATTCTGTAAATATCATGTTTGAGCTTGAAAAAATACACAATGTCATTTACCGTACTGTGGATCATTCTGTACTGGCTCAGATTTTAACAATGATAAAAAGGTAGATTTAGACTTTTGTATGTTGTGTGATGTTTTAATTATTCATTCATGTTAGTTGTAGGTTTTTGAAAAAGTAAATGTTTAAAAATTAAAAAAACTTGTGTGCTATTGTTTTAATTATTCATTCATGTTAGTTGTTGTCTTTTTGAAAAGCAATGTGTTTGCCAATGTTTTATATCTATATATGTATACTTAAAATGACTGATGCATCGCTAATAAAAATGAATAAATACTCTAAACCCTCTCTTTTCTTCTCATTCTTCCTTATCATGTCTGAGATACGTTTCATGAAAAACGTATACTACACCCCAGCTCACCACGGTAGCTTTGGCGGTGTAGAGCGACTCCGTAGAGGTGTGCAAGATGAAATGGGAAAGACTATCCCTGTAGAAAATGTTAAGAAATTCCTATCAACGCAAGATGCATATACTCTACACAAACCCGCCAGAATACATTTTCCTAGAAATTGGGTTTTTGTGTCTCGCCCGCTAAATCAATTTCAGGCTGACCTGTGCGATATGCAGGCCCTGTCTGAGCACAATGATGGGTACAATTATTTATTAACGGTCATAGATGTATTTTCCAAGAAAGCTTACGTGAGGGCTCTGAAAAGAAAAACCGCAAAGGAAGTGGTGAATACCTTTGAATCCTTTTTTGCCGAAAGTCAGACGCCCAAAAAAATTCAAACCGACGCGGGGAAAGAATTTTTTGATAAAAGTTTTTCCACAGCCAGCGATCTCAAAGCTTCTGTGGTGGAAAGATTCAATCGTACTTTAAAGGGTATAATGTGGAGATATTTTACAGCAAACAACACTTTGCGATACCTCAATGTCCTACAAGACTTGGTGAAAGGTTATAATCACAGCTATCACACCAGTATTAAAATGAGGCCTGTGCAGGTGACCTCAGACAACACCGATCAAGTGTTTCAAAACTTGTATGGTACACCTCAAACACATCTTCCAAAGATGAATTTTAAGAAGGGTGACATAGTCAGGATCTCAAAGTTGAGGGGAGTGTTTTACGGATGAAATGTTTACAATATCACACTGTATACCCTGCAGACCACCTGTGTACAAACTAACAGATTATGACGGAGAGGCCATCCAAGGTTCATTTTACGAGGCAGAGTTGCAAAAAGTAACGATGGACAAAGACAGAGTCTATCATGTAGAGAAGATTCTGAATCGACGCACCTTGAAGGGTGAAAAACAGGTTTTTGTACAGTGGAAAAATTGGCCCGAGAAATTTAACAGTTGGATCAAGGAATCTGATTTGAAAAATGTATAAAAGATCTACACAAGATGGCAAAAACCATCATTTCACCATGTACGGCCCAAAGGATGAAGGGTTTTTCATCACTCTTCCCTCCAACGCCAGCCTCAACGTTTTTAAAGACAACAAGAGTTCCAGTTACCGGGTGGATTTACCTCAACATATAAATTTAGATGGGCGCTGGGAGGTAGCCATGACGCAAATTTCATATCCGCACACCTTCTTTACCATAGCGCAGAGTGATTTTTATTGGAGGGAAAAACCCAAAGAACCAGCGAAAGAAAGCGTCGTACATCAGCAGAGATTTAGAGGAGGCTATTACAATACCATAGGAACCTTAATGAATGAGCTGAATAGTTTTTTTAGAAAAATCAATTCCGATATTTATCTCGTCTATAGCGATATTCAAAAAAAGATGGAATTCCAAGCCGGAGGTCAAACTCACGTACTCTTTGACGCACCAGCGGCTTACCTGCTGGGACTGAAACCGGGGGAATGGTTTGTGTTTGACCAAAAGTTTGCACACTACCCAGCCGATATACGCGCAGGGTTTTACCACATGTATTGTTACTGTGACATTGTAAGTCCGCAGATGGTTGGTGATGTATATGCACCGCTTTTGAGAACGTTCGTTATTAAAGGAATGTACAGTGACATTATCACGCAATATTTCAATCCCTCTTATTACTTACCTGTAGCCAAACATCACATTGAAAACATTAAAATTGAGATAAAATCAGATCAAAACAAACCGGTAGATTTTACCTACGGTAAGACTATCGTAACGCTTCACTTTAGACCCAAAGCATGAAGCCGTCAGCTTATATAAACCATCCGTCTAAGACAATGTCATTCAGTGTCGAGACGTTGAGCTAAAGTAACTACCCAATAGTCTAACGGGTATCCTTTCGTGAACATTGATTTTTTTGGTACATCCAGAAGAAGAAAAAAATAAAAAAAAATGGTTAGGGCCAACTTGAGAGAGGACCCTCACCATTTTGTATCTTATTATGAGAGTCAGGTCGGCGGGAATTAGCCCAGCTTTTATGGAGCCCCGGTAATGTATGGGCGAGGGATAGGATCTTTGTTTTCTAAATTATTTCGTTTTATTAGTCCTCTGGTGAAGAAGGGTTTTGCCATAGCTAAACCGCATCTTAAAGAGGCAGCCAGCAACATTGCCACGGACGTGTTCGCCCGTGCGATGGCACGAAGCAGTGATTCAAAGCAAGAGGGGAGCGGCGGTATTATGGTCATGTCACGTAGATCGAGAAAGCGACCTCCCGGAGAACGAGCCCCTTCAAACTCTAATAAACGATCACGCGGTAAGAAGAGGAAACCAGTTGCAAAAAGCAGACGCGCGAAGAACAAGTCTACCCGGAGCTCCGATATTTTTTAATTAAATCAAATATGGCACTGTTGCACCAGATATCTCCAGAGTGCACCCTCGCAGAATTAGATATATTCGCTATTCCGATGACGCAGCTTTTGATTGATGATAAAATCTACACTGAAATCTCTCCCTTGTCGGCCATCGCCGACGGAGGACCTATAGAGTTTTTCATCCCCGGAGATGGGGACAAGTATCTGGACCTGAACGATACATTGTTACATCTCCGTGTGAAAATCACCAATGACGAGGGCACGGACCTGGCAAACGACGCATTCATAGCCCTCATCAATTATCCTCTAAATACAATTTTCAGTCAGTGTGACGTTACTTTGGGGGATAGGCTGATTTCGCAGTCTAGCGCTACACCCACCCTACCGCGCTATGATTGAGACTCTTCTCAGTTTAGCGCAGGCCTTTTTTACAAAGATACATATAAACTATACAGTGACCGTTAACGGACCGAATAAAGGATTAAATAAGAGAGCGGCTTTCACAAGCACCTCCAGAGAAGTGCACCTGCTCGGCCCTCTTCACGGAGATATATTTTTCTGCGAGAGACTTTTGCTGAATTCGGTTGATTTGAGAATTAAACTGACCAGAGCTAGCGACGCTTTTTCCCTCACCGGAGTCCGCGACTCTACGTTTCGTCTGAAAATATTGGGAGCCTCTGTTTGCAAAAAAAGTCTCTGTGTCCCCGGCTGTGCGGTTAGGTCACGCCGCAGCCTTAATGAAAGGTAACGCTCTCTACCCCCTCTCGCGGGTCAACGTAAAAACATACTCCATACCGGAGAACTCTAGGATATGCACCCAGGAGAATCTGTTTCTGGGTTCCATGCCCAAATACGTGGTACTGGCTATGGTACACCACGAAGCCTTTACTGGGAGAAGAGACCTATCACCATTTAATTTCATTCACAACGACGTTGAATACCTGGCTCTCTGTCAGGACGGCAGACAGATCCCCACTAAGGCTTTCCAGCCGCAATTTAACGCGGGGTTATCCGTCAGAGAATTTTACAACATGTTCCTGGCTACAGGGAGACATCTTAAAGACTTACCTCTGAGCATCACTCGGGAGGATTTTGATGAAGGATACTCTCTGTTTGTGTTTAATCTCAACCCGGGCGATGACAATGACGCCCTCTCCCCCATTTCAAACGGAAATCTAAGACTGGAGATGAGATTTAGAGTTCCCCTACCAAACACCACTACGCTTATCGTCTACGCCTGTTACGATTCTATTTTGGAGATCAACGCCAAGAGGCAGGTTCTGGTGGATTATTATTGAGAAGATGGATAACATTCAACTAGAGACTCTATTGCATAGTCTGTTGGGGGATGCATTCTGCGGTGTGTGGGCGTCGGATCAACTTCCCTCGCTGAATCCGTCTTTTAAACCACCCGCCTACTTTATAGTCAACACACACCCCGGTCACATGCCCGGAGAACACTGGTTAGCTCTGACCTTGGAAAAGAACCGCAAAGCCACCTTTTTCGACTCTTATGGATTCCCCCCCGGACTTTGCTCACTACCCGACATCTTACAGTTTTTGAAAGATCGCTCACAAAACATAGAATACCACGACAAGCAGTTGCAACACCCCCTGTCAGCGGTTTGCGGACATCACTGCGTCTATTATCTCTGCCATCGGGCGTGCGGGTTATCTTACGGACAGACGCTGTCTCTGTACGATGATGATGTGATAAAGAATGATCTTACGGTGTACGATTATGTCAGAAAATATCAGCGATGTGTTAAAAATGAATTCAATCGCAATCCGAAACAGGGGAATTGTTCTTTACAAATGCTTAAAGATTGTCATAAATAAAAAAAATTACTTTTTTTGTGCATATGCTATGCCATTACCCATGTGTATTTTGCTTTAAAAATGTACACTCACAAAATATGCTCAATAAACATTTTTATTGATGAAAGACAATAAAATGCATCACAGTTATTTAAGATGAAATGTTAATCCATGGCGATGATAAAGTAATTTGTTTTCCAACAGTCCGTTCGGCAGCTAATCCATTTTGGGGATAGTGCACGGAACGCCTTTTTTCTTCTTTTTCCTTCAGGCGCTTCCCGAGGTGTTTCAAATTCTTTATCACGGAAACCACCGGCCTCCCTCTTGAGCAGACGGTATTGATCGCGAGCATGCGGGTTATTTATTGTGGATAAGGGGATGTTTAGTTCTGACAGAGTATTTAAAAACTCTGTCCACCCCACAGGCGATGGCTCCCTGTTTTTTTTCTTAAAAGGGTGGGTGAGATACTTTAACAAATCAATCACGTGAGAACCTTGGCCAGCGTTCCCCCTGAAAATGAATTCCCGCCTACTCTGCGCTCTTGCGATCTCGCTGGGGGAGGTTTTTCAAAAGATCTTCGTCCGTACGGTCAAAATTTGTGTTTTGTGTTTGTGGTTTGTGAGAAGACGTTTGAGCTTTGGCGTCATACGGAACATCCAACTGCTCCGGGTGCTGGGTCGTTGTCACCCTACGATCCTCTCTCTGACCCTGCTTCATAAAGGTCAGATATCTTTGCAGTAGCGCGCTATACTTTTTAATTTTCTCATGAGGACTCACACCCTGCTCGTTCAAAATTGTTCTCATACGGTCGTCCAAATCCAGCTCAGCGTTCTCTCTCATGGATGGCGAAGGCTGAGTTAGACTCTTTAACTGGTGAGGTGAAATAAGAAAGATTTTTTGGGCCTTCTTTAAAGTCATTATCTCTGGATCAGTCCTCCGATGAGATTGCCGAGCAAAGGCATGACGGTCGAGAGCAGAGGTAGAATAAAACCACCAGTTTGCTTCTTTAGAGCCCGCTGCTTGTGTTTTATACTGGGTTTTTTTATCGGCCAACAGCTTGATAATTTTTTTCTGCCTCTTCAGTTTTTTAAACTGAGAAGGATTCAACGGGATGTTTCCTTTCAGAAGATTTAAGGCGATCTCACACAATCCTTGGATAAAATCGGGGGAACTGTGAATAAGAATGTCCTTTCGTTTCTTGGGTGAAGCATGATACAGAGCCGCCAACAAGGGGGCGTTTCTTTTTATACGTGCCGACATGATGATGATGATGATGATTTACGTTTTGGGGGTGTAAACGGCCAGACGTTCGTGAGGCAGTACACCTGTCCTTAGTCTGTATAGCTCTGGGCATATGGGTGTGAGGTCTACTATTAAATACCCGTGAACATCTTTGGTGGCGTCATCAAAGCTCTCTAAAAAAAATGCCTTTTGTGAAGGATAAATCTGATGAGCCAATATGTTAATTTGGAGTTTATCCCTGGGATTTTTAAACATTACCAAATAATTACTGTTCAAACTTATAGTACGACTGTGTTTACCCTGATGAAACATATTTTGGGTTAACATCATGACACTCATATTTCTATGATGTCGAAATTGAGTAAAAATCTTTACAACTTCGGGGTGGTTTGAAGCCTGAAAAATAACATCATCCAGAATAATCAAATGTTTTTGATCCGGAGGAAACAGGTTTTCATCTTCAAAAGAGTCAGGTAGACCTTTGACAAATTTTATATTTTTAGTCATCTTTTGCATCTCATTGTAGATGGGTTGAAAACATGTATAAATCCACACAATATTTTCAGGTACAATATTCATAACATGATTACAGTTGTTTAATACATTTTTTACAAAATAGGTCTTCCCGCAGCCGCTAGGACCAACAATTAAACATGAAAAAGGAAAAATAAATCTAGGTTCAAATTCTATTTCCTCCATAGTGTGTGTGTGTGTGTGTGTGTGTGTGTGTGTGTGTGTGTGTGTGTGTGTGTGTGTGTGTGTGTGTGTGTGTGTGTGTGAGTGACAAGCTTAATATCCAAAGGGTAGAGTTGTTCCGTCTTCAAAAAGACGCCTTTTATCATAAACCACCCTAATTTTTTTGTTGAATGATAGATTTTTCAACACAAACCCCTTTTTATACCGTCTGATGGTGTGCTGCGGGATTTCGATCTCATCGCGAGAGTTGCGCATGTACCCCTCCACCAGATCTCTGATACTGTCAAAGTTCACCTTTTCAGCACACTCTCTGGTCTGTGTGATCCCTTTAACTTTCATGACCACTTTTTTTTTTTGTTTCTCGTTTGGTACGCGTAACTTTTTGGACCTGCTGACACAAATTCCTGAATGCTGTCTCCCCCCAATTCATCGGTCAGATCACCTAAATAGTTACCCAACGCCAGAGGTGAGTCACCCTCTTTTACTACATAGATCAAACTATCTGTGTCAATGTAAAAGACTCTCTCTTGCAATTTTTCCAGATAATCGTACAGACGTGCGTGCGCTGTGGTGAATGCTGCAATAAAAACATTACTCTGTTTACCTGGGGGGTGGATGCACTTGTCGGTGTATTTCCATTTGAGTAGAGCTCTGTCGTTGTCAAGAACGTCATCGTACTCTATTTTGTATTGACCTGATAACAAGTACTTCAATCAATCAATCAATCAATCTTTATTTGTATAGCGCCAAATCATAACCAATGGTATCTCAAGGCACTTTACAGTAGAGCAGTCTTAAGGACGGACTCTTCATTTTATGGATACACACATATGCATATATACGTATATACACATACATATGTATCCCACACCCAACATGAATTCATCATGGCGGCAAGGAAAACCTTCTGTTAAGCAGCAGGAACCTTGTGTGGATCCCATTCCTATGATGAACAGCCATCCACGTTATGCTGTGTTGGGTGTGTGCAGAGGAAAGGGTGGAGACAGAGTTGTTGAGACTCTGTAACTCCACACTGAGGATCCCACGGACCTGCAAGACAAAAGCCAGAAGGAGAACAAGAGCAAACACACAAGGGAAGAAGCAGACATAGAGGGAGTGTTTGAGAGAGGAATGGGACCCTCTCCGGTCCCTCTCTAGCCTAAATGACCTCTCTCTTAACGCCCTCTCCAACCTCTCTCCAACCGAGCATGCCAGACCCCCCCCCCACCGGCAGTCTATGCCTATTGCATCTTAATTATGAGCTATGAGCTGGTTCCTAACTAAAAGCTTTATCAAAGAGGAATGTTTTGAGCCTAACCTTAAAGGTAGAGAGGGTGTCTGCCCCCCGAACCGTGGTTGGTAGATGGTTCCAGAGAAGTGGGGCCTGATAACTGAAAGCTCTTCCTCCTATACTACTTTTAGAGATGAATGGAACAACGAGTAGTCCAGCATTTTGAGAGCGTAGTGTTCTGGGGGGATTGTATGGCACTACAAGCTCCTTGAGATAGACTGGTGCCTGTCCATTTAGGGCTTTATAAGTGAGAAGAAGAATCTTGAATTCTATTCTATATTTTATGGGAAGCCAATGCAGAGAGGCTAATACAGGAGTAATGTGATCTCTTCTCCTAGTTTTAGTCAGTACACGTGCTGCAGCATTTTGAACCAGCTGAAGTGTCTTAAGCGACTTGCTCGGGCAGCCTGCTAAAAGAGAATTACAATAATCCAGTCTAGAGGTAACAAAAGCATGGACTAGTTTTTCGGCGTCGCCCTGAGACAGGATAGATCTGATTTTAGCAATGTTACGGAGATGAAAGAAGGCAGTTCTTGAAGTTTGTTTTATGTGAGAGTTGAAGGATAAGTCCTGATCAAATAGAACCCCAAGGTTTCTAACAGTTGTGCTTTGTGCCAGAGTAATGCCATCTAGGGCAGTTAGGCTAGCATAGGTTTCTCTAAGGTGTCGCGGGCCCAGTACAATGACCTCAGTCTTGTCTGAGTTAAGAAGAAGAAAATTTTGGTCCATCCAGGCCCTAATGTCCTTTAGACAGACCTCAAGTTTAGATAGCTGATTTGTCTCACCTGGCTTCATTGATACATACAGTTGGGTATCATCAGCATAGCAGTGGAAGTTAACAGAGTATTTTCTCATAACATTACCAAGGGGGATCATATAGATACAGAAGAGGATTGGACCTAGCACAGAGCCCTGAGGAACCCCGTAGCTTACTTTAGTGTACACAGAAGACCTATTATTCACGTGTACAAACTGGTACCTATCAGATAGGTAGGACTTAAACCAGTTTAGGGCAGTCCCTGTGATTCCAAGTAATTTCTCTAATCTCTCTAGTAGAATATAGTGATCTATAGTGTCAAAAGCTGCACTAAGATCTAATAAAACCAGCACTGAGAGTCGTCCTTCATCTGAAGCCCAGAGTAGATCATTAGTTACTTTAACTAAAGCAGTCTCTGTGCTGTGTTGAGCTCTAAAGCCTGACTGGAAGTCCTCGAACAGGCTGTTGTTTTGAAGAAATTCACAGAGCTGAGCTGCCACAACTTTCTCAAGAATCTTTGAAATAAAAGGAAGATTAGATATAGGCCTGTAGTTTGCTAAAGTGCTGGAATCAAGAGTAGGTTTTTTGAGAAGGGGTTTGATTACAGCTACTTTAAAGGACTGTGGCACGTAGCCTATTGATAGGGATATATTTATTGTCTCCAACAAAGATGGGCAGACCAGGGGAACAACTTCTTTAAACAGTTTAGTTGGGATCGGATCTGAAAGGCAGGTCGATGGTTTGGAGGATGAAATAATAGAGTTAAGTTCCTGAAGTCCTATATGTGTGAAACAGTTTAGGTTAGGCCTATTTACATTTAATGGTACAGCAGGCCCAGGTGAAGGCAGGGAGTGGCTAATTTTATCTCGAATCTTGTGAATTTTATCGTTAAAAAATGTCATAAAGTCCTCACAGCTGAGGGCTAGAGGAATCATGGGCTCAATAGAGCTCTGACTTTGTGTTAGCCTGGCTACAGTATTGAAAAGGTACCTCGGATTATTTTTATTTTCTTCAATTAGTGAGGAATAGTATGTAGATCGACTATGTCGTAAGGCTGTCATGTATTTACTATGGCTTTCTTGCCAAAGTATTCGTGACTCCTCTGTTTTATTGGAGCGCCACATTCTCTCTAATTTACGGGTTGTTTGTTTGAGTGTGTGAGTTTCAGAGCTAAACCACGGAGCTTTCCTCTGACGTTTAATAGTTTTTTCCCTCAATGGGGCAATTGAGTCCAAGGTGGATTTTAGTAGACTAGCAGAGCTATCGACAAGCAGATCCAGTTGAGAGGGGTTATAATTAATATCATAGTTATTTATTGGATGGTGCACTGAGTTTAAGGCAGCAGGAATGGCCTCTTTAAATTTAGCCACAGCACTATTGGACAGATTTCTACTCCTAACTATTTTATTGCACAGTGCGAGATCCTCTAGGATAATGTTAAAAGATATTAAAAAGTGATCTGATAGCAGAGGATTTTCAGGGTAGACTTTAAGTTCATTAATATCAAGGCCATATGTTAGAACAAGATCAAGAGTATGATTTAAACGATGAGTAGCTTCATTAATAGTTTGAAAAAAGCCAACTGAGTCTATTAGGGACATAAAGGCTGAGCTCAGGCTATCACTATCTTTGTCCACATGGATATTAAAATCTCCTACTATCAGTATTTTATCAGAACTGAGGACTAAGTTTGATATAAACTCAGAGAATTCTGATAGAAATTCAGAATAAGGGCCTGGAGGACGGTAAATTATCGCAAATAAGACTGGCTGGCAGGTTTTTGATTCGATATGAGATAAATTTAGAACCAGGCTTTCAAAGGAAGTGTAATTGGCCTTTGGTTTAGGATAGATTAGGAGAGAGGAATGATAAATAGCTGCTACACCACCTCCACGGCCTATGTCTCGTGGCATATGAGTATTTAAATGACTGGGAGGAGTGGCTTCATTTAAACTAACATATTCATCTTGATACAGCCATGTTTCAGTTAAACAGAATAAATCAAAGTTATTTTCTGAGATAAGGTCATTTACTAGTAGAGATTTGGATCTCAGTGATCTAATATTTAATAGAGCACATCTAATGCTTTTATGTTTTGGTGTTTCTAGATTTTAGATTTTAATTTTTTTCAGATTTTTATAATTGATAGCTCTTTTATTTGATTTTATGTTAAAATCATTGTGAAATATGGGTCGGGGGACTGACACCGTCTCTATAAAATAATATTCATCACCATCACAACAGTTGTCATGGCGATGAACACAGCTATCATAATAGCAATGGGAGGGAAACTGTCCTAAGGCAAGCGCAGAGGGGCTTGGAGGACTCCCCCTCTGTAACATGGTCTCATTTATGAGATGTTAAAAACTTAAAAAATTCATCAGGTGTTGTGACGATGTTGGTTTTAAGTAAATTATCCCTTTGTGCAAATTTACCCCACAAACTGTTAAGACACAGTTTAGCAACTTGTCTCTTTGCAGGGTTGACCTCAATTTTGTTTGCATCTAAAAGAATATTCTGCTGTTCGTTATAGTCCCTGATGTAACGTTCCCTACTGTCATTATCTGTAGCCTCTGGAGGGTAACCGGACGCTTCCTGTTTGCCTTTCAAAAATGTGTGCATGTAACCTGTAAAGACGGTATCGCTGCTCTTGTCAAAATGCCACACTTCTGTAAACTTACTCACTCTGTAGCCCATTGCCAGGGCTTTGTTAAATTCGAGCGTGACCCAGACACCCGTTAGAGCTCTTGCGTCATCGTCGTGTTCACAGGAACCCTCTTGATTATTGGTTTCTGCGCATGTGCGGCAAAGTGTGAAAAGTAGTTTACCGCATAAACTTTTGTAAGGCAACACAGGGAAATGGTTTGTGTTCGTTGTTTTCATCCGCAAAAGTTTCAAAATCATAAAAAATCAAATATGATTTATCAATGCGCGGAGTTAAAGGCTCGATGTAGCACAGGTGATCATCGCCCGGTTTTTTCTCTCCGCAAATGTTGCATTTTGAGCTCAGACACTTATGCACATCCCCCTTTGTACCTATTTTGTAAATTAAATGACATTGTCCGCATTTTTTTACCTCACCGCATTTGCTTTTCACCCTCGGTGGATAGAACATTTTGTGTCTGTTGTAACATGACACTGAGCGACACGTCCTGTTACAATCGGGACAAATTACGGACCTCACTACTTCGGTCGGACATACTCGATCTTCACACACGCCGCAGTAACCGATGCAGCGATGGTTATGGCTATCATCACGAGGTTCGTAACAAAAATCACAAATGAATCTCACACCCACAAAGGCTTTGAGATCCTTTATCCCGTAGTAGTGGTTTTGTAGCAAAAACAGAAACAGTGGCCTGGAACGATTTGAGAATTTTGTCTCAAAATGCGTCCTGGGGTCTTTGAAAAATACGATAATTTTCCGACATAGAATTTTCTCAAATTTTTCAACGTCGTTCAAAGTGACGGCTGTCTGATCGCTCAAACCGACCATGTGTTGCATATTCTTACCGATACTCTCACACTCTTTATCAGTGAGGTCGGGGTGTATGACATGAGCTAAGCTAATGGCAAAGCATAGTTGATCTGGTCGATTGTCAACAATGTACAAGAAACGTCTTTTTTTGTTTAGGACTTCACAGTCTAAAAGTTTCTCAAGTTTGCGCTTCGCACCCCCTGTCAGATTTCTGGTTACCTGAACGCTTAGCTCTATGTCTTCATCCCCGACAATGTTACCGTTTGACTGCATTAAACGATCGAGCAAATCTTCAAAAGCGGGTTGGATGTTATCTCGGTGATCATCCACGGTGAATGTAACATGTTTGTGTACATTTTCACTAGATAATTGAAATTGTACAACATCACTACGCAAAGCGTGTGATCTCGTCTCATTGGCCAAATCCTGAATAATCCCCATCACATCACGATAAAATGTCGCAATACTTGGGACTTCGCTTAGGTTAGGAATCGTAATTGATCGTCTCAATCTGAGCGTGTTAAAACGTTCGTGCCTAATTTCTGCCGAATTACCGTCCGTATTAACCCTCTCAATGTGTTCATGTTCGGGGTTAGTTGTGTGGCCACCCCCCACCGATCCTCCTCCTCTCTGCGGCTGCATTTCTACATCTGTGTGTAGGCAGCTCTGCAGAAGCTCTGTGGAGCTCTGGAGAGGCGTATCTATGTCTGTGTATGAGGAATAAGGTGATGGAGGGAGATGCGTAGGTGAATTGCTATGCATTGAGTGTGTAGGTGAGTTCCAAATGTTTTGTATTGCTCTTTCTATCCTGCTAAGCATGTCGTGAGTTGGTGAGTTTTGTGGGGAACCCGCTATAGAGCCATCGTTGTCAATTTGTAAGAAATCATTTTGCGGAGTTGGGGGTGGAGAGATGGTTTCTAGTAGTTGAATTAATGTGTGTATGTTTGCTGCTGAATGATACGGCAATGTTTCATCGAGGTTTTGTAACGCTATTTGTAGCCGGCTTAATGGATCGCGATTTGGTGACCTACGTGGGCTTTCCCTAAAGGAGTCTTCTGTGTATTCATTGAGTACAAATTCATTTTGCGGTGAAAGTGGTGGTAGAGAAATGTTATCCAGAAACTCCAAGACTGCTTCTATGTTGGATGAATGAAACGGTGAACTTTAACCTACACCTGTGGACGGGGTATCTAAGACCTCGTCTAAGTGAAACCTATTTTGTAAATCCAACGGATCTGTAATGCTACTTAATTGGTCTGCAGTAGATAATATCTCATCAGAAGCTAAACACTCATTTTTGTTTTCATCCATATCTAAAGAAAAATTCTATACATAGTATGTCGTTAATCGTTTATTTGTACGCTATGAAACAGAAAAAAATTCTGCAGCTGGTTAGATAACATTATTGCTGCATGTCACACACATTTTTGAAGACTGAAATCAGATCTCCTACGACGGTACAAAGCGTTTGCAGAGGTGTGAGGTACGGCAGATGATGTTGTTGTACGCGATTTCTTACTCTGCGTTGTTGACGCAATCCATTCGTCGCCTGAGGCTGGCTTTGATCCACGGCTTCCGTTGTCTGTGGTTGTTTCTGGGGGATCTCGTTCACCCTTTCGTTGGCTTCTGTAAATATAGAAAAAAAGAAAGGTCACATGATATTGTCAAATGTATACCATAACACATTACTGTTATTAACACACAATTATTATGACGTACCGTTAAACAATCTTTTGACTATGGTTGATCTTTTCTGACGAATCTTGCATTGTCGCGGAGGTCTCACAGGTGCTCTTTGGAGCTGAAGCAATGCATCACGTCTGGGTGTAGTTTGTCTCGGGCTTGATGGTTGTTCTCTGGGCTTTGGAGTTGATGTTGCGATTGGGTGGATTTCAGCTTGCGTGATGTTGCGTCTTGTTGCAGGCAAAGTTTGTGGCTTCACGTTGATTGCTGTTAAAAAAAAAAAAAACAAAAAAAAAAACAATATGTAATAATATTTTCTAGCCACACCGAATTCATAATAAAAATTTACCCTGCATTTCAGCACGTATACCTTTCTTCCTTTTCAGACGATTCACACAAGAAACTGCTTTAGATCGGGGGTGAGTTGGAACAATTTGCAGCGAAGGCTCCAAATTTCCAAAGAAAACTGCTGGGTTCTGATTGTTGATCGAAATAGAACGTGTGGCCACTTCTGTTTCCTCAATCTCGGTTAAAGCATTGCTGAGACTGTTGTCCAAAACTTCATGTAATATTTCAGCCCGAGCAGCCAAATCTGTGAAAACATATAAACGAATTCCAAACAAAAATACATATCATTCATGCTTACTGAAAACAATTTAAAAAAAGAAAAATAATGCTCGTCTCTCTCGTCAGCAAAGTGGTGATCCTAATGTCATTTCATGCCAGTATTTATCCTAAATCATGACCATAGTGTGTGTGTGTGTGTGTGTGTGTGTGTGTGTGTGCGCGTGTGCGTGCGTGCGTAGGCTAACAGATAATCATAGAAAGGTCATGAGGGAGGTCAGGTTAAGAGGGGGATTGTTTTCTTTGGGTTTTTCAAGTCAGACATTATCAGATTATGATGAAGCAGATGCTGGTGGAAAAACACACACACCAACTAAACTAAGACTACTCTTTGGCGGGAAGGATGAAATTGTGTGTGTGTGTGTGTGTGTGTGTGTGTGTGTGTGTGTGTGTGTGTGTGTGTGTGTGTGTAAGTCCAAAGGTTGTATTTTCAAGGATGAGACGGTTGGTTGTGGGAAAAGGACTCAGCTTTTGCTTTTTTGTAGTATCAGAAGCAGCTTCTTCACTATTTTTGATGTTTCAAGGGTTAGCTAGTTTTAATACACCCCAGTCATTTGACAACAAATCAGCCACAGACATTTCCGTGGTTTCACAAACATTCTTCTGATACAGACAGAGTTCACCCGTCTCATACTTGAATACGTACCCCCAGGTCCCGCGTTCATCATAACTTTCAAGTGACCACTCTTGATGAAAAGGAAATGGAGGTGGTGTCTGAATTCTTTTCAAAAACACCAAAGACTTTTCATGCTGACCGGCAATACGTTTTGATTCTTGTAGAATTGTAATAACAGTTTCACTAATGATACCTGTAGACATGGTGAGGACTGTGTGTGTGTGCGTAAGTCCAAAGGTTGTATGTTTAAAGCACTCTTATCTGCATAGAAACGGCCAAAGTAGGTCAGGTTTTTTTTTTTTTTTTCCATTATGGGTGGGGGCTATAAGGCGGGACTTCCGGTCAGGGAGGCGGGACTTCCGGTTAGGGGGCGGGACAAAGGGCGTGACGTCACACCTGTCAAAAGTTTGAGTGAAGGTGGTTACTATCTCTCTCTCCGGTGGTATCTCACCACCAGAAGAGAGTTTCTACAGTCTCAAAGTAGTCCATGAAAGCCAACAGCTTTGAGTTTGCTCCTAATACGCTTCCAAATGTCTGAAAGCAGAGTGAATGAGGGGGAAGAACAAGGCCAACAGCCTCCTACCAGATCACTTGAGTTGTGGACTGGATCCTTCAGTTCAGGGCAGTAATCTTTAAGCTCACCATCAGTTGGTACCATACCAGGGAAACCTGGCCTGTATAGTTAAATAATATATTCACTAACTAGTTAATTCTTCTGTGTACATAATAATCAATAAATCTGAATTAATTCCATCATCATGAATTAATCATTCAATGTCATTCTCATTTAGCCATGATACAATGATTGAATATATCAGAGAAATGCAGTTTCACAATAATACATAATCATTCACTCAACCAACACAATTCAATACTTAAATAGTGTTAACAGTTATACTGGGGTAACACAGCACTCAACATAACATTAGCCACCTAACATAGTTGAATGGCATTACGTTAGCATTCAGTTAGCATAGCATGCTCCTGAGCAACAAACATTCAAACTCACCAATTCCTTTTCAAACCTCAGCAGGATTAAATGTTTCCTATACCTGAGGTGGTGAAGTCTGAAGGTGTACAAAGGTTGTAGTGAGTACTAAAGTTGTTAAAAACCTAAAGTAGATGTTAAAGAACCAACCTGTTGTAGCAGCTCCGTGTGTGTGTATCTCACTCTCTGACAGGGAACAAACACAGCTGCTTGCAATAGGTGACCGAGCTACGCGATTGGCTGAACGTAATCTCGCGAGAATAACGTGAAGTGGAGGACTGGACGTCACACGCTTAAAAAAAGGAGTTTTAACAACGGAGAACCCCTTCAAAACCACCCAACTGAACTTAAAGCTTAAATACTTTACACAACTTGTTTTATTATTATATTTAATAAATATAATTCTGTAAAAGTATAAATAACACTGTCAATCCTATATAAATATGTTAATCAATATATAATAATATTTTAGATATTATTCACATATATATATATATATTTATTTATCAGGGCTACATAAGGTAACCATGTAAACACAGGAACGTGGGGCGATGCCATTACAGTTTTTTTGGTTTGCTTAAGCACGATTTTCAGAACAGGGCCCGTGTTTTCAAAACACTACAGATCCTTTGCATAATTAAACACTCTTGTAAAAACTATACACTTCTTTTTAAAACCACACTTTGTTACCATATGAAACACACGTTTCACATTACTGTACTCTGTTTGCACGAGTCACACTCTGCTGTGATAAACCTAAAACACTTTTAACACTTCTACTTCCCTATGATTACAGTAGGCTACTATCAACAAAGTACAAATATAATGTAAATTCACCAAACACTACACAAGACCAATGTTGCAGACTGAAGAAACTTTGATAAAGCTTTTAGTTAGGAACCAGCTCATAGCTCATAATTAAGATGCAATAGGCATAGACTGCCGGGGGGGGGGTCTGGCATGCTCGGTTGGAGAGAGGTTGGAGAGGGCGTTAGGAGAGAGGTCATTTAGGTTAGAGAGGGACCGGAGAGGGTCCCATTCCTCTTTCAAACACTCCCTCTATGTCTGCTTCTTCCCTTGTGTGTTTGCTCCTGTTCTCCTTCTGGCTTTTGTCTTGCAGGTCCGTGGGATCCTCAGTGTGGAGTTACAGAGTCTCAACAACTCTGTCTCCACCCTTTTCTCTGCACACACCCAACACAGCATAACGTGGATGGCTGTTCATCATAGGAATGGGATCCACACAAGGTTCCTGCTGCTTAACAGAAGGTTTTCCTTGCCGCCATGATGAATTCATGTTGGGTGTGGGATACATATGTATGTGTATATACGTATATATGCATATGTGTGTATCCATAAAATGAAGAGTCCGTCCTTAAGACTGCTCTACTGTAAAGTGCCTTGAGATACCATTGGTTATGATTTGGCGCTATACAAATAAAGATTGATTGATTGATTGATTGATTGATTTATTTCTCAACACGCCCAAAATGTTGACATGGAGGTTCATAATACTGAAACAAAATGTGACCAAAAAAAACAAAAAAAAAACTAGACATCGTCTCTTCGTCTACTGTAGCTGGATCTGGCCAGAGAATTTAATATACATCGCAGAAAATGTCACTGCACTAAAAGAGCAAGAATCGAGAATATCCGGTTTTTGATTCTGTTGAGAATACAGACTATTCTGATGCATATCCGGAGTTTTTTTATATGCACCATATTTGGTCAAATACGGACCCAATATGCATTATTTTTTGGGTCATCAAACTCATTCATGTAACTCATTAGTTTTTGGGGTAAGTAATCAAAATAGTAACTGAGTTCATTTGTGAATGAAGTAACTAGTAACAGTAACTAGTTATGTTTTTTCAGTAACGAGAACAACACTGGTTGTGACAGAAGTGTGACTGAGTTCAGAAAAATTATTGTACCAACGTTTTTATTTAGATTTTTTACTTGTTCTTGCAGCTAAAATTCACCAGAATGCAGGAATTTGCATGTCTTTTGTTAAAACATTTCTGGGGGGAGGACCCCCATGACCTTTCCCCTCAATTCTAGGAGAGGCTTTAACATGTAAATGAAAATGCTGTGAGCTACACATGTAAATCAGGGTAGCAGGGGAACTTCTACTGCTTTCAGTACAAACCACATCTTCATCACAGCTGTGAAGAGTTCAGCTCAGACGTGACCGATTAAGATCAAGGAGGGTAAGTGTTATTATATTAGATTTGTTTTTGGTCAGTGTGACTATTTTTCATGTGTATTAGTGTTTTTTTTCAATGCTAATGTAACGGAGTTAAAAATGTATAATTCCACTTGCCATCAATAAGCACACATTGCATTGAATCAGGTTTATCCCAGCGTCATTGAATGCCTCACCCCTGTGAACGTGGGACGTGCACCCGGAAGACAGCTGTAGTTCTGACCATGCTGTCTTCTGGTGAGTAGCACAGGCCTTGAGCTCCGGTTTAATTTTTATTATTTACTTTAAACTTATAATTAATGGGTGATTTTTGTTGATTTTTATATTTTCAGTGTAAGATATGTGTGTGTGTATGCAGAAGCAAGGACTGACTGTTTTAATTTCATGCCAGGTACGTTTTGTTCATTTTATGTACAAGTTCATGATAATAGCTGTAGTTCTGACCATGCTGTCTTCTGTGTAAGATATGTGTGTGTGTATGCAGAAGCAAGGACTGACTGTTTTAATTTCATGCCAGGATTTCGCCAATAAAAGCTGTGTTGGCCAAAAGTGACGTGGTTTTAATTAAGAACTTAACACAACGCATTGAGAAGAGTACAGACCGCTACAATGGTGCCGTGACCCGGATCATCCAGCAGGGGGCGCCAGGATCGACGTGGGACAGTCAAAGCTTGTGTTATCCATTCCCTTGGTTTTGTGAGTCAGAGAGTGTCTTATAGCCTGATTTTTTTTTTCTTCTTCGAGTTGGAGTTTCTGTGTTTAGTATGATGGCCTGTTTGTGCCACAGATAAAAAAAAAAAAAAAAAAATTTAAAAAAAAAAAAAAAAAAAAAAATTTATATAATATTGTTAAAAAAAAAAAAAAAAAAAAAAAAAAAAAAAAAGTGGATGAACACAATGTTTCAGGTTTTGGAAGAGGATCAAAACTTGGGTGGGTGGACTTGGTGAGAACAAACATGTTACATCTACTCCTTATGGTCTCCCTGGGGAAGTTAATACTTCTGCTGTCACAGATGTTGATGTTGATGGGGAACCTGCAATTGTAGGTCCAGATATTCATGTTCTTAGTGATTTAGTGAAACAGATCGGGACCAGTATAAGTGAAAACATTGTTTCATGTCTTAAATCCATTCCAGTTAGTGATGCTAACATGTCTCAGTCCACTAAAGCTGACTTATCTAAAGTTAACTTGACAGTTACTCATGACATTTTTGAGCCACATCCTTTCAGAGGAGAAACTACTGATAGGATTTCAGTTGTGGAGTGGGAGGAGTCTATGAGGCTTTATCTGAGTAGGCGGGTCATAGAGCTGTGTTACCAGGTGGATGAGGTTTTGAGTAAGTTACGGGGAAGAGCACGTGACGTAGTGACCATTGGACTCCGTAGCCAACCTGTAGATTTACAGTCTGGTCCTCAACCTGTGTTTGATATATTGAGGCAACATTTTAGTGACTCTGTGACCTCCTTTATGCCTATGGCTGACTTCTATGACACAAAACCCAGACCCAGTGAGACTGCTTTTGACTATTGGATTCGACTCAATAAAGCCATTGACGTTGCTGTGGATGGATTGAAGAAACAGGGAAAGACTCTCGACAACCCTTCCCGTGAAGTGACGGTCATGTTTATAATCCACTGCCCTGACAATGAGCTGTCATTGATCTTTAGTGGCAAGCCGTTGGAGGAGTGGACAGCCACTGATGTCCAAGTGCGGTTAGATGAGCATCACAGAAAAAGGCGTCTTCAGCAGCGTCAGTCTTTACACACGGCTGGGAAGCTGCAGGACAACCAAGCTGTTTTGCAGTGCCGTGTCCAAACTGCTGAGGGTGGCCTGGCCCCTCAAGAGGTGAAAACCAGTCAAACCTCGCAGCCTGAAGGACAGTCGCTTGAGCGTGTTATCACTCTTCTTGAGCAGTTGCTGCAGCGAGATGTTTCTCAACGTTCTAGGCTGCCAAGGCCAGGTAGTGCTGTTCGTAACAGGTCTCGGGGTCCCTGTTCTATTTGTGGGGGCGACAACCATGATACCACTTCCCACTGCAGAAGAGAACGTCTTTGTTTCCGCTGCTACAGTGCTGGACATCAGGCTGTATCCTGCCATGTTACTCTTCCTGTGGACTCACCTGCTGCTCAACCTGGTGGCTCCAACCAGCAGGGAAACTGATCGGCCCACATGAGCAGGGGAGTAGTGTAGGGCCATGTGACATTTCCCCACAAGATATTAATGATGTTGATTTTGAGTCAGTGTACTCACAGTTCTGTTCCCAAGCAAGTGATAATTTAACTGTGATTATGCAAAATACACAAAGACTTTCTGCAACTGATAACCTTTTTCACACTGACGTGTTGATCCAAGACATCATGAAACTCCGAGCTATGCTAGATAGTGGCTCAATGGCCTGTTCTTTAAGTTCTCGGTTGCTCCCTGTTTTAAAGCAAAATAACATTGTCTCCCCTGACTCGATTTCCCCCACTTCAGTTGTTCTTATTGGATGTGGAGGTTCAAGAACAAGCCCTGTTGGTGTGTGTGAATTAAAGATGACCGTGTTTGGGTGTTCCTTCTCAGTGCCAACGCTCATCGTGGAAGGCCAAAGTGATGATCTCATTCTCGGCAGCAACGTGATGAAGCACCTCATTCGGGCAGTAAAGTACTCTAAAGACTCCAAGGAGACAACGCCACTCTTGGAGCAGGTGCCCATGAATGAACAGAGTATGCTGCAGCTGTTGAGCGCTGTGGAGACATGGAGAGGAGATGATTGTCCTGAAAAAGTGGGTACTGTTAAACTCACAAAAGCAGTAACCCTAGAACCCATGACAGAACATTTAGTTTGGGGTCACCTACCAGCTCATGTGTCTCTCTCCATCGGTAGCACAGTGGTAGTGGAGCCAAGTGAGTCACGTACAGTGCCGCGCTCAGTGATGGTGGGTCGAGTTGTAACACCACTGTGGGGCAACGGATGGGTCCCAGTGAGAGTTAGTAACCCTTCTCATGAACCACTGACTTTGAGACGTAATTGTAAGATTGCTGACGTTTCCCCCTGTCTGGCACTGGAAGACTTTGATACTGACTACCTCTATGTACCTGACTCACCTGATGAAGTACAATGTACTGTGACCAAGACGGCTGACAGGTTTGACGTGGCTAGTGAGAAGAGCTTGACAGTCGACTCGGACTTTACTGCTTGACCAGCCTTTTGCCCCGCTCTCTCTGACTTGGGACTACATGACATTGACATCGACGCAACTCATCTGTCACCTTTCTGGAAGGCAAAGCTGGTTGATCTGCTGGCTAGGTATGAATCCATCTTCTCTCGCCACAGGCTGGACTGTGGTAAAGCCAAAGACTTTGTCCATCGCATCCGACTGAGTGACAGTAAACCCTTCAGGCTTCCCTATCGCCGACTGTCGCCATCTAACTACGAGAAGCTGAGGGTGGCCTTGACTGAGATGGAGGAACGTGAAATCATCAGGAAGTCTACGAGTGAATATGCATTCCCGCTTGTCCTCGTCTGGAAAAAGAATGGTGACCTGCGGCTCTGCACTGACTTTCGGTGGCTTAATGCACGCAGTTCGAGATGCACACCCCTTGCCTCACCAAGCTGACGCCCTGGCTGCTCTGGGGGGGAATGCGTTCTTCTCTACCATGGACCTGACCTCTGGTTATTACAATGTTGAGGTTCATGAGGATGATAAAAAGTTCACTGCTTTCACTTCTCCCTTTGGGCTTTATGAATACAATCGATTGCCACAAGGACTTTGCAACAGCCCGGCCACGTTCATGAGAATGATGATGGCTATCTTTGGCGATCAAAACTTCCTGAGTCTTCTGTGTTACCTCGACGACATCCTTGTGTTTGCCCCCGATGAACAGTTAGCACTGCAGAGACTGGAGATGGTGTTTGAGAGGTTAAAAGCACACAATCTGAAGCTGGCACCAAAAAAGTGCCACTTCATGAAGTTTTCAGTGAAGTTTCTGGGGCATATTGTGACAAAGGAAGGCATTTTTACAGATCCGGAGAAGGTCAGAGCAATTGTTGACTTACAGGAGAAGGATCTAATGATAGATGGTTCTGACACCCCATCCCCCACTAAGATCAGATCCTTCCTTGGAATGGTGGGATTCTATCAGCAATTTTTTGAGGGATATTCTGGGATAAGCAAGCCCTTGTTCGCGCTGACATCTGGGATGAAAAGGCAGTGTCGTGCCAGAAATAAAAAGAACCAGCCTACTTCCAGAAGCCTGTCATCTGCGGATTGGTCCCCTGCATGCAGTAATGCTTTCACGCAGCTTAAACTAGCTCTGATAAACACAGTCCCACTTGCTCATCCCAACTTCAGTAAGCCATTCCTCCTTTCAGTTGATGCTTCCTCCAACGGACTTGGTGCAGTGCTGTCTCAGCTGGCTGATGGTGATGAAGTTGCGAGACCCATTGCGTTTGCTAGCAAGTCCCTGAATTACGCCCAGTCCCGCTACCCAGCTCATAGGCTTGAATTCCTCGCACTTAAGTGGGCTGTGTGCGACAAGTTCAGCCACTGGTTGAGGGGCCATAAGTTCACGGTATGGACTGACAATAACCCGCTCACTTACATCCTTAGTAAGCCCAAACTGGTTGCTTGTGAGCAGAGGTGGGTGTCAAAACTGGCACCATTTGACTTTGACATCAAATATATTCCTGGTCCTAAAAATGTGGTGGCCGATGCCCTTAGCCGTGAGCCATTTGTGCATCCCAGCGTTCTCCACCGACTCACGACAGTCCCGTATGGTGCACTTTTGGAGGAAGCAAATGCTTTGGAGATCAACTGTGTGCAAGATGCTTTTCGGTTATCTTGTGATCCTCTCAGCCGCCTACAGCGACAACTATTGACTTTGGCCATCAACAGTGCGGCAGCAGTGTCCCAGCATCCCCCCATGTCTTCTAAAGCTGTATCAGCTGTGTTGGAGTACTCAAGAGAGGACAGCTGGTTTCCCCCTCATGCATTTTGTTTGCCGCAGCTGGCTCAATCAATTCTACCATCTGAGCTGTTGAATTTCCGGCCCTTACCAAAAGACAAACTGGCATCTATGCAGCGTGCTGATCCATATCTGGGCCGGGTGATCAACTTCGTGGAACGTCGGAGACAACCCTCGAGACGTGAGCGTACTCATGAGCCGGCTAAAGCTTTGCAACTTCTCAGACATTGGAAGCAACTTACCATCAAAGCGGGTGTCCTTTACTGTACGTCGAAAGATGTTGTGACAAAGAGGAAGACGTACCGATATGTTGTGCCTAATAGTCTTGTGGATAAGGTGTTGGAAGGTATCCATGATGAGGCAGGTCACCAAGGGCAGAAGAGGACAATCTACTTGGCAAGACAACGGTTCTACTGGATTGGGATGGAGTAAGACATAAAGGATTATGTGCAGCACTGTCATCGATGCCTGGTCAGTAAGTCTCCTGAACCTGAGGCGAGGGCGCCACTCGAGAGTGTAAAGACTTCTAGACCTCTTGAGCTGGTATGCATTGATTTTTGATCAGCTGAGGACTCATCCAACAAGTCTCACGATGTTCTCGTGGTGACTGATCATTTCACTAAGCTCGCTCAAGCCTACCTTTGTCCCAACCAGTCTGCTAAAGCTGTCGCTCATCAACTGTGGAACAACTTCTTCTGTGTTTATGGCTTTCCTGAACGAGTGCACTCGGATCAAGGTGCAAACTTTGAAAGCAACTTGATTGCTGAGATGCTCAAGGTCGCTGGTGTAGAGAAATCTCACACTACGCCCTACCATCCAATGGGAAATGGGGCAGTTGAGAGGTTCAATCGTACTCTTGGTAACATGATCAGAGCCCTCCCGCCAAGAGTTAAACAGAAATGGCCCCAGCTCCTGCGTTCGCTCACGTTCTTGTACAATGCAACTGTCCATGAAACTACAGGCTTTGCTCCCTTTCTCCTGATGTTTGGCAGAGTCCCCAGGATGCCTGTTGACCTCATGTTTCAATCGGTTCTGATGGACGAGGAAGTGGTGGATTATGATGTCTATGTGCTAAGTCTCAAGCGTGACTTGGCGGAGGCTATCAGGATTGCTCAGATTTCCACCATGAAGCAACAAGAGAGGCAGACTGAGCTTTACAACCGGAAGGTGAAGGGCGCACCTGTGGAGGTTGGGGACAGAGTTTTATTGGCTAACAAAGGAGAACGAGGTCGGAGGAAACTGGCCGATCGCTGGGAGAGCCATCTGTACACTGTTGTGGGAAAGCAGGAAAACTCTCACACCTTCAAACTCATGAACAGCGTGACAGGCCAAGAAAAGGTGGTGCACCGGAATCTCATCATGCCTGTGGATTTCTTGCCCATTCCAGAGAATGTGGAGGATGATGGATCCCTTCTTAGTGACCTGACAGATGAGGCTGTGGAGGGGTCTCTGTTGGCGACCAGACGTGATCGTTCAACTGTCCTTTCTGTCTGTGTACCTGAGGACAGAACTGCGTTTTGGGTTTCTCAGCTTCCACCCTCATCCAGGAATCAGTCGACTACCATGGACGATGTGAATGGACATGACTGGGACCGACCGGACACATCTGGGGAGGTTGACTTGGACAATCACGATGAGTGTGGATTTGACTGTCAGGATGGGACTAGACATAGTGATGTCTTTCAGCCTGACACTTGTACTCCTACTGTTGACGCTGACTGTACGGTTGGTTTATCTGACTCTGTACTTGCTGACTCTCCTCTTCCTGTTGACTTGTTGCCTTCTGATGCTGGTTGTGTTGTTGCATCGGAGGCGGGACCCGACTGTTCTTGTGACAATCTTCAGAGGATGAGGACTAGGTATGGGAGGATCGTTAAGCCTGTTGTCAGACTTATTGAGAACATGCATCAAAGAGTTCAGGTACCTGAGAGTTCTTGGAGGTTGCTGTTGTATGTGTTGGCTCTCCATGTGTATATGTTGCCGTTTTCTCATGTGTAGTTTTTGATGTTCTTTGATTTTTGTTGGCGATTTGACATTTTTTTTTCCACTCTTTTCTCTCTTTTCTTCCCCATCTGTGTAAGAAGGTTACCTGAGTGTGAGTTTTGGTGTGAGTCCGTATGGGTGGTGGAAATTGTGTGCTGTTTTGGTGACATGATTCTGAGTGATTTTACATGTATTTGGGCATGTTTTTTTTTCCTATGGATGCGGAAGGTTTTGCAACCCTTCCTCATTCTAATTCCTCTGGAATAGTTTTTTAGCTGGAGTACTTATTATCTGTCATACTAACGGTACTGTACACGAGATTGTTTGTATCTTTATGCTTTTGATGTGTTGTTGCTGCCTGGTATGTATGTGATGTGGTTTTGTGGTTATGTATTTGTTTTTCATTTTGATAGGCAAGTGGAGTTCAGTAGGGGGGAGTGTAACGGAGTTAAAAATGTATAATTCCACTTGCCATCAATAAGCACACATTGCATTGAATCAGGTTTATCCCAGCGTCATTGAATGCCTCACCCCTGTGAACATGGGACGTGCACCCGGAAGACAGCTGTAGTTCTGACCATGCTGTCTTCTGGTGAGTAGCACAGGCCTTGAGCTCCAGTTTTATTTTTAT
Organism: Gouania willdenowi; assembly: GCF_900634775.1. Classification (NCBI taxonomy): domain Eukaryota; kingdom Metazoa; phylum Chordata; class Actinopteri; order Blenniiformes; family Gobiesocidae; genus Gouania; species Gouania willdenowi. Next base: position 1,768,020 of record NC_041053.1, read on the forward strand.
TATTTACTTTAAACTTATAATTAATGGGTGATTTTTGTTGATTTTTATATTTTCAGTGTAAGATATGTGTGTGTGTATGCAGAAGCAAGGACTGACTGTTTTAATTTCATGCCAGGTACGTTTTGTTCATTTTATGTACATATTCATGATAATAGCTGTAGTTCTGACCATGCTGTCTTCTGTGTAAGATATGTGTGTGTGTATGCAGAAGCAAGGACTGACTGTTTTAATTTCATGCCAGGATTTCGCCAATAAAAGCTGTGTTGGCCAAAAGTGACGTGGTTTTAATTAAGAACTTAACACAACGCATTGAGAAGAGTACAGACCCCTACACTAACAAGCATTGGTCTAATCTGAAGTCACATGTTCAAAACTCTGAACACGGTCTGCAAATCTCTCAGTCCATGTGGAATAAACTGTGACTCATTTTTCATTGTTTTCACACAAAACACATTCACTGACCACAGTCAACAACATTCATCAACTCTTTTCTCACTCACTAGTTTTAATTATTAATATTATAATTAGTTCACCTGTAAAACACTAAACGTTTACAGCACATTTTTAAAATGCTAACACACTTTGTTCAAAACACATCAGCTAAATGAAATATATTGATTATAGTATTTTGTGTTTTATATGACTGTACCCTATAGATTATTTTTTTGTTTACAGTAATTTTTATATTTTTTTTGTGCAAAGATCGTATTTTGTATTAAAATACTGATGTACCTGACAATGTAATGCTCTTTGTTGTTAGTATTTAGTAGTTCAGTGTGCTCAGAGTGACTAGATGAGATTATTTGTTAGTGTTGTGGTTGAATGAGCTTCATTTGAGACGTGTATGAAGTGTTTTGTTGGTGAGAAACACTTTTGGAGATGAGAGTAACTGTTGAGCTGAGATGACTGATGGATATGCAGGCTGTGTTTAGAGTTTTGAACATGTGACTTCAGTTTCAACCAATACTTGTTAGCAATAATAGAGTGGAAGGGTCCCAACCCACAGGTTGAGAACCACTGGTGTATTGCATGTCCAAGAATCCATGTACTATGGCTAGATTGTATGTCCAAGCATGTATTTATGTCTCTCCTCTACATTGCACACATTTGATCACCACTGTATTTCTATCCATACAGGGCTTGGTCCGTCATACATATAGAAGCCTCACAGAGCTGCAATGGAAGGTCTAGCCAGAGGACAAGTATGTTTTTGGTCTTTTTCCCTCTGAATTGCCACTGTTTGTGAAAATTACAAAACACAGTTAGTTGTAACATGTTTTGCTGAATGATGAGTATCTTCTACCTCCACCACCACCACCACAGATTCTGTTCTGATCACAATGAAAAAGTGACCATGGCTGTGATGGGGGCCATTTAAGATGCTGAGCCACACTGGGGCACAAGCCAAGTTAGAAGTAAGTCTGATCACATTCATCTGGGGACCTAATTTAATGTATTTGAGTGATCATTATCCTTTTCAGATGCATTAAAATAATACATTTAGTATGAATTCATGACATAGTATTTGTGTTGTCATTTTCATTCACTAGGAGCTGCAACATGGCTTTAGAATCCTACGAGGCCAGTGAGGAGCAGGACCTGAATGGGACCAAGGAGGATGTAAAGAGTAGGAAGACTCTTACCACCAGCAGGAGATCCAGTGTTATTGACGTGCTGCTGCATTTATTGATCATGGTATTTATCAATCACCTGTAAACAAAGTGTATACAGGCTATTTCTAAAGTGACTCTTTAAGACATTTTAATTGCCTGCGACAAGCTGTTGAGCTAAGGTTAATGCATCAATAAACCAATTGGAACAATTAATAACAGCAATGGATTTGTTTCTGTTATCATTTATTGTCATAATTTAAGGACCCATAATTGTTTTGTTACATTGTGTTAGCCAAGAAATGTATGGGATTAAATATTTAAAGTGGGTCTTGTGTTCATGTTAGGACAGCTGAAATAAAAATGCTCAGGATACTGACCTCTCTTCACATTTGTCACACAGCTTTTCAAGGAATGGGTCAAAGTGGGCCAGAGGATCCTCTCTCCAGAAGAAAAAACTATTTATAAATCTGCCTCTACCAAAGCCACACAGCTGTCAGTGATGATGGAAAAAGCACTGGGCAATAACAGAAAAAAAAGTGTTGAGCCACGATCCACTCACTTATGCACAGACTGTGGACACTTTTCAAAAAGGCTCCGCCCTAATTCAGATAAAACATCTATCTGTCTGCATGTGAGTGAGGTGGAAGAAGACTCAGATAGAGATGTTTAAAATTTTGTTTGTGTGATATATGTGTGTGTGTGTGTTTCTTTTCCTAACTCATTCTAATTTTATTGTGATAGAATAAAATGTTATGTGCACTAAGTGATTTTTGTTTTTAATATTTATCTTGATAGTCTCTATCTTCAAAGTAGATCTGCCATTTTTGATGAGACAATTGGTACAGAGGGGAAAAAGGTTTAAGTGGACCTAGTATAGAGTTAGGGACACTGCATTTAACTGTCCTGGGTATGGTGAGTCACCCTATGGGCCATGAATTGTATATCGGACTTCGGATATGACCGGGGAGAGTATCGGTGCAGTATTCGGAATTAAAATACTAGTGGTGTTCGGACTTCAGATATGACCGGGGAGAGTATCCGGGAAGAATTGAACTCCGGGATATGGCAAGTATAAAAGCATTCCCATATCCGGAGTTTGACATGCTCCGAACATGACATCGACTTCAACTGCTGTTCGGAGAGTATCCCAGGTGGATATCACCGTATTTGACTCATATCTTGGAATATTCGGGGTTCGATTCTTGGGCTTTTTGCGCAGTGTTTGCTTATCTAGATCCGTCCCCTGATTTGCACACAGATAATTTTACATCAAACCTCGTTTCTTCCCTGGTCAAACATTCTTATCTTCTTCATACCATAATTTCATCTTTTCATTAATGTTTTTTTTTTTTTTTGTCCTTTTTTATGTGATGTGTTCTCGTCTGCAGTCATTGTTCCTGTTGTTACTCCTTCTCACTGTCCTTTTTCTCCGTATCTCCTCGAGCTTTCTTTTCCAGTCGTTGTTTACCTTCCTCCAACTCTCCAAACGAAAAGTTCTCCTTTCGAAGTACCTTCATATCCTCTGAAAGTCGCCTCAGCATACGATCCATCAGAAAGGCACATGCACAGATAGCCCCATCATTAGCAAGCCAAAGATCATGACTCCTAGCAGATAGATGTTCTCCACATCTTCCACTGTCAGCAGAGAGAGACAGAGCATCTGGCTTCTCCCTCGTGCATCCATGACATATCCACTTGGGTATGTGTCTTTAGGACACGCTGGTTTGTGCTGTAGTGATCGCCTCGTCGTGAAGACTGAGTCGATGGCTTAATGACCAGTTGATGAGTTCCATGTCGTCGCTGTATTGTTCGATGAAGAGTTGACTTGGGACCTGTATGCATGTAGGGATATCCTCCGTGTTTTCTCCTTAAATCTTGTCAGATTTACGGATTGTTGTGTCTCTGCATCAAGGTTATTCCAGAGATTCATGGCTCTATACACATTACTATGTTTCCCAACGTTAGATTTGACCCTGTTTGGTCTGAACACATTATTATGTCTGAAGTCGTAGGAATTTTGATTGTGTGTGAAACGTTTTTGTATTTGATGTGGTAGATTTTTAGATGAAGCCCTAAATGTATTTGTGTGTTGTAGTGTATTATTTCTTGCAGTTTGAGGTATTTTGCCTTCTCAAATAATTCGTTTGTGTGTGCGTTGTGTGGTGCTTTATGTAAAATTCTTATAGCTTTTTTTTGTAGTTTAAATAATGGTTCAAGATACGTTTTGTAGTTATTACCCCATATTTCGGAGCAGTAATTTAAGTGTGATGCTATGAGTGAAGAATAGATTGTTTTAAGTGATTTGGTATGTAGGATTTGTTGAAGCTTCCATAGGATGTAACTGCTTTTGGCAACTTTGTTTTTAACTATTTGTATATGTTTTTTCCAGGTCAGCTTGTCGTCCATCCACACTCCTAGTGCCCTATATTCTTTTACTTGTTCTATTATTTCCATTTTTAGTTTCAGTCTTATATATCCTATTATTTTTCTCTTTCCGAAATTGATGAATTTTGTTTTACTGACGTTTAGGGCTAGTTTATTTACATCTAACCATGTCTGGATTTTTGATAGTTCTTCATTTGTTGACTATTAAAGTTTTAATGTCTTTACCTGAGCATAGGATGGTTGTATCGTCTGCAAACAACGTTAGTTTGAGGCAATTTGAGACTTTGAAAATGTCTTTTTTGTATAAAATGAACAGTTTTGGCCCTAAAATTGAACCCTGTGGGACACCACATAGTATGGTTTGGCATTTTGATGTGTGTTCTTCAAAGTCAACATATTGTCTCCTATTTGTCATATAGCTTTTAATCCATGTCTTCAATAATAATGTCTTCAAAATTTGCATACATACTCCGACAATTACAATGAATAAGTGACAGACCTTTTTCCTTCTTTGTTTCCACTTTGAATTCAGTCTCTGTGTAGTAATAACAGTCTGTATCTTGTTTCCAGTGTGAAAAGTTGTTTGGGTCCACTTCGTCCACTTGATTAATCTCCCGTTGTTGATGTTGTTGATAATGTTGTGAATGATTTTCAGTGATTCTTTCTATATCCATAATTTCTATTAGTGTTCTTGTCGTTTAGGTACCTCATTCTTATTTTTCCAGGTCTTCCATCCTTTCGATTAGAATGGGTTTTCCATTTTCTTCTCCTGGGGGTGTAATGTATATCCTGCAGCCTCTGGTCCAAGTTTTCACAATTTTACCTCCCTTTTTCATTTGTCGTGCCTTCCATGCACCATCGTTCCCTGAGGTTTTCTGCCTTGCTTCATGATTTCTCCTTTAAATTTAACGTTGGTAAATGTAATTTTCACATCTCTGGTATCTTTGCGTTTTGGCAGCAGCTGGCAGTGGTTGATGTTGTCAGGGTTCACTTCAATGCCTTTCGAGTCCAGGTAATCAATCACCTGTTCTTCAATCGATTTTGTGTCTTCGATGGTCGGTTCCTCTGCTTGTCTTGTCGCACTGGCGTAGCTCCTTGGCCTAATCTTTAGGCCCGTGATGATGACATCCTTTTCTTTTTCTTTTCTTTCCAGAGCTTCAACCCTCGCATTCAGCATTTTTATCTTTTCAACATTCTTTACATCTACTTCTTTCAATACCTTGACGTCACTCTCCACGGTTTTCAATGATTTCTCCAGGGCATTCCTCATGGACTCCATCGCCTTCTCCATCGAGTCTATCTTCATAGATAGACCATCTCTCATGTCCTTAATCATTTCTTTAAGCTCTTCCAAAGCCGGATCAGGTTCTGGATCTGGTCGTGCCAGTTGACTTGTTGGTTTTTTTCTTGTAGTCATGTTCTGGGCCCAGTTTTGCCAGGCTCAGGCTTTCTTTGGCTCCCTTCAGATGCAGCTGTTCGCTGCTCGCTGTTAATCTCAAGGTCGTGTTATCAGACGAAGTATTGCACTCCTGGAGAGCCCCTGAAAACACGTCTGTACTCTTCCAGACTCAGGAAGAAACTGACATCTACTTCAACTTGCTTTTACATTAACCAAGGTTGGTGTACAGATGTCACAGTGTTGAAACAGACGTGTAGCCCTAATCTGGAGAGTTTTTTCATAAACTGTAAACCGTTTTATTCTCCGCGGGAGTTCTCCTCGTTTGTCATGATCGGTGTTTACATCCCACCTCAGGCTTGTGTAACAGAGGCGTTACAGCACCTGGCTGACCAGATAGCAGACGTGGAGAAAAAACATCCTGACTCTTTGCTAATCATTCTCGGGGATTTTAACAGAGCAAATCTAACCCATGAACTCCCTAAATACAGACAGCATATAAAGTGCCCCACCAGGGGGGCTAACACATTGGACCACTGCTACACTGCAATAAGGGATTCATATGACTCTGTTCCCCGTGCAGCTTTGGGGCTCTCTGATCACTGTCTGATTCACCTCATCCCGACCTACAGGCATAAGTTTAAATCTGCTAAACCTGTAGTAAGGACTGTAAAGAGGTGGACAGAGGGGGAGGAGTTACAGGACTGCGTTGACTGCACTGATTGGAGTGTTTTTGAAGCTGCATCAGACAACCTAGATGAACTGACTGACACTGTGACATCTTACATCAGCTTCTGTGAGGACATGTGTGTGCAGACCAAGACTTTCTGCACATACAACAACAACAAACCCTGGTTCACACCTCAACTCAGGATGCTGCGTCAGGCTGAGGAGGAAGCCTACTTGAGTGGGGACTGGGTCCTGTTTAAGCAGGCTAAGTACACACTAACCAAAGAGATCAGAGTAGCCAAGAGGTGCTACACTGAGAAGCTAAAACAAAGCTTCTCAAACAAAGTCCCTTCAGAAGTGTGGAAAGGCCTGCGTGAGGTTACCAACTACAGGAAACCCTCCCCCCACCCTGCAGGTAACAAAAGACTGGCTGAAGACCTGAATAGCTTTTACTTCTGCTTCCTGGGGACCATCATCACTCAGGACCTCAAGTGGGAGCTGAACATCAGCTCCCTTATCAAAAAAGCTCAGCAGAGGATGTACTTCCTGTAGCAGCTGAAGAAGTTCAGTCTGCCAACAAAGATGATGGTGAACTTCTACAGCTCCATCATCCAGTCCATCCTCTGCTCCTCCATCACCATTTGGTACGCTGCAGCTATGGCCAAGGACAAGGCCAGACTGCAGCGTATCATCCACTCTGCAGAGAAGGTCATCGGCTGCAATCTGCCCTCCCTCCAGGACCTGTACGCCTCCAGGATTTTGAGGCGTGCAGGAAAGATTGTGGCCGACCCCTCCCACCCCGGTCATAAACTGTTTCAATCTCTCCCTTCTGGTAGGAGGTTTCGGTCCATCAGGACCAGAACCTCCAGACACAAAAACAGCTTCTTTCCCTCTGCCACCATCCACATGAACACACCCCAAGTCACCCACTGACCCCCCCCCCCCACCCGATCACCACCTCCACCAGCTTGATATCTGCTGCACTGTATATATATATTTATATTTATCCTATTTATCCTTTATTCTCTATCTATCCTTTATTTATCCCTCATCCTTTATATTTATCATTATTATTATTATTATTGTTGCTGGGTTGTTCGTTGTTCTTTGTTGTTTTGTTTTTATTTCTTTTATTTCTTTTTGTTGCTTGTTTTTGTGCACCAACCACCAAGTCAAATTCCTTGTACTGTCCTCAAAACTGTACATGGCAAATAAAACATTTCTGATTCTGATTCTGATTCTGATTATTTAATGTTACACTACCTGAGAGAGCACAGGTCACCAAAAGAAATTCCTCGTGTGTATTCATTCACCCCTGGCCAATAAAGTTGATTCTGATTCTGATTCTGAACTGCTGTTCGGAGAGTATCCCATGTGGATATTACCGTATTTGACTCATATCTTGGAATATTCGGGGTTCGATTCTTGGGCTTTTTGCGCAGTGTGTCGTCATTAGCAAGACACCTTGGAAAGAAACGTCTTGAATGAAGAATTGCTGCTACCTCCATCTGGTCACAGGCCTCCTCCATGGATTGGATGAGGGGTACCTCAGCCTGGAAACGGAGGTCATATACCTTCCACCGCCATGCTGAGAAAAACTCTTCTATAGGGTTGAGGAAAGGAGAGTATGGTGGAAGACGGTGAAATGTGGATGTTGCTGAAACCAGTTCTGAACCAGAGCAGAGCGGTGGAAAGACACATTGTTCTAGACAACAATGTGTTGCATATGATCCATTTGATGCTGTTATGTTGTGCAATTGGTCCAAAAATGTATGAGTGCTGTGTTATACGGGCCCCTATGGGCATGGTGGTGGAGGACCCCATTCTGTGTAATGGCTGCACAGAGTGTTATATTACCCCCACGTTGCCCTGCGACATTGACTATAGCCCTGTGGCCAAAGATGTTTCTGCCCCTCCTTTGTGTTCTCGTCAGGTTCTCATCAGGTACATGAACTCATGCTGGATCTCCTCTGCATCCATTTGTAGAACTCTCTGAAGAACAGTATCAGGCAAAATTGTGTAGTTCAGTATAGATCTAGTACACATATTACAGTACAGTAAAAGATTATGAGACAGTATACATGATCACACTGGTAAAGTGAATACATTCCTCTACATAATCATGCAGCAGTTGTTTCACCGTTTCAGAATTGCGCTTGAAAGGCACTAAATTTGCTTCATTGAATATGAAGACTGATGAAGTCACCTGCTGCTTTTTATAGGGCTTACACACCTGATTGGTGTGTCTACAATTAAGCAAACGAAGAGTCACAAATGTAACTATGGTTCTATGAATCCCGAATGACGCCAGAGGCGGTGCTTTAAGCACTGAATATTCCCCTTCGCGCATGCGCAGTGCAAGTATGTATACCAACAATGTCACCCGTGACCCCTGGATGACCCAGAGGAAGTTTATATCTTCCGGTATCACTCCAGGGTACTTTCCTACAGAATCTTCTCGCGAGCACACAAGGGTTCTGAGTGACAAAGAGCTCTGGCGGTCATTCGGGATTCATAGAACCATAGTTACATTCGTAACTCTTTTCTATTTCATCCCTGCTGACCGCCAGAGGCGGTGCTTTAAGCACTGAATGACTTATACCAGAAAAGTCATGAAGAATCCTGCTTACCACCCTTCAGTGTGTAGGGTCAGAGGACTCTGGCCGAAGGACCACAGCCAACGGATGGGGTGTGGCTACATTCACCCTGTAGAATCTGGAGAAAGTGCCTGGCGACGCCCATGAGGCCGCAGCACAGATGTACTCCAGGGGCACTACCCTCAGGGCAGCCCATGACGTAGCAACACTCCTGGTAGAGTGGCACCGCACACCAGATGGGATGAGATGGTTACTTGCCCGATATGCATGGGCAATCACATCGACGATCCAGTTGGACAGGCGCTGCTTGGAGACAGCACCACCCCTGTTAGGGCCACCATAACAGAGAAAGAGCTGATCAGACCCCCGAAAACCTACTGTAGCTGCAATGTAGGCTTCCAGGGCGCGCACTGGGCACAACAGGTCAGACTGAACCTCTGGCTCCACGGAAGAAGGGTTGAACCGTGCCAGCCGAATGGGCTGGTTGAGGTCAGCGTGGGACAGCACTTTAGGGAGAAAAGCTGTGTTCGGCAACAGAGTGACTCCCGAGTCATCCGAATTCCACCTCAGACATGTGTCGCTGATTGACAGGGCGTGCAGCTCACTGACACGCTTTGCGGAGGAAATGGCCAGAAGAAACGCAGTTTTAAGGGTAACCCACTTCAGCGCTGCTTGTGCCAAAGGCTCAAACGGTGGAAGGCACAATGCCTCCAGCACCAGGGGAAGATCCCATGCTGGAGTCCTTGTGGCTCTCGGAGGACGCAACCTCCAAGCTCCTCTCAAAAAAAGGGACACCAGCTTGTGGCTACCAATTGTGCCATTGTCGACCATTACATGTCTGCAAGATATTGCTGCGACATAGACTCTCAGCGTTGAATGAGAAAGCCCTTTGTCCAGAAGGGACTGGAGAAAGTCCAGAATAGCTGGCACAGGGCAGTGCACAGGGTCCACCTCCCGCCTTGTACACCAGTCAGAAAACAGTTTCCATCTGTTCTCATACTGGAGAGGAGTAGACGGCGCTCTTGCATTCATTATAGTATATCTTACTGGGTCGGCACAGACGCTCAGGAGCGTCTCGGGCCCCCCAGTGGCCAAACGCACAGTTGAAGGAGTTGCAGATTGGGGTGCCAAATCCGCCCGGCCAGTTGGGACAGAAGATCCCTCCTGTTGGGAAGGCGCCACGGTGCACCGTGACAGAGGCTGTGCAGCAGCGGGAACCAGCTCCTTCCTGGTCAGAAGGGAGCTACAAGCAGGATCCTGTGGCCCTCCTGAAGGACCCTGTGGAGTACCAGCTGAATCAGAGGAAACGGAGGGAAGGCATACAGGAGGCCATCCGGCCAAGGATGAGCCAATGCGTCCTGGCCAAGAGGACTGGTTGTCTCGGCCAAGGAGAACCACAGAGGGCAGTGGGTCGACTGCTACGAAGCAAAGAGGTCCACCTCTGCCCTGCCGAATATGCTCCATATAATGTCCGTTATCGGGTGGTGGTGCCACTCCCCTGACGGAGGTTTCCGACGGGAGAGGAAGTCCGCCAAGTGGTTCTGCTCTCCCGGTATATGCATTGCTCGTATACTGATCAAATGGGGGGCTTCCCATGTGAGGAGCTCCCTTGCCACTTCCAGCAGCCGTGCAGACTTGGTACCGCCCTGATGGTGTATGTGATACACTGTAGACGTGGTGTCTGACCGCACAAGGACATGCTTGTCCCTCAGATGCGGCAAGAAGCGCTTGAGAGCTAGGTGAACCGCACGCAGCTCCAACACATTGATGTGTGCACCTTGGTCTTCCACAGGCTAACGCCCCTGGGCCGTCCTGCTCTGCCACACCGCACCCCATCCTGAAGGAGATGAGTCTGTGGTAACGGCCTCCCTGCGAGATGGAACGGAGCCTATAGGAACGCCTCTGAGCAAGTATGCCCTGTCCCTCCACGGAGCCAGGGCGCAAAGACACTGTTGTGAGACCTTGAGCCTCCTGCTCCTGTGCCGCTTGGCATCCAAGTAAAAACTGTTCAGTGAAAGGGTATGACCTTCAGAAATTTGTTCAACCCTCTGAGGTCTAGGATTGGGCGGAATCCGCCTGTTTTTTGTCACTAAAAAGTACGTTGAGTAGAACCCCCGGTGACCTGACCCAGGGTCTACAGGCTCTATGGCGCCCTTGGCCAGGAGCGCAGACAGCTCCTGGTCTAATGCGAAAACCTTTTGCCGAGTTGCTGATGGATGTCATTCTGACCCGGCCGGATGTGGGGGGCCAACGGCGGAATTGAATTTGTACCCGTAGGTTTGGGTGGCGACCACCCACAGGTCTGAAGCATGAGTAGCCCACTGTTGGAGCTGCTGATCCGCAAAATGTCCGACTGCCGGCCCCAAAGCCTCAATCTCTGCCCCCCCGGCCCCTCGGGGCCCTAGTGGGAGGGCGGAAAGGCTCTGGAACTCAAAATTGTCTGGGGGGCAGGCAAGCAGAGCCCCGAAAATCCCGGACTGGTCTCCGTGCGGGACGCTGGGCATCACGACGACCAGTGGAGTGAGTTGTCGGCAGCATGTGGCTGCGAAAAACTGCCGGGGGGCCTCTCAGCCTGCTGACCGGCTGGCTGCCTCCGTTAAGTTTGACTGGGACAGCCAAACCTGACGACGAGCTTGGACTAAGATGGACATTATTCGCCCAAGCTCTCTGGACATGAGCCCAAAAGCCTCCTTTGAGGCATCACAGAAGGTAACCACATCGGCATGCACACCGCCCTCCTCCAGTGAGGCTGAGAGGGCCAACATGAGGTGTGATAGGGAGTTTCCCATGTGACCATCATGTGCTTCAGCGTCATAAGCCCTCGTGAGAAGGTCATCGGTTATTTGACACTGGGGTTGAGGACACCTAGCATCCCTTCGAAGTGCTTCATCTGGGGACACAATAAGAGAAGCAATGGCAGGCTCGATGGGCGGAGTGCGATCCAGGCCGGCCCCCACTGCATCATGCATGGCTGCCAGGGTCCAACCATCTGCAGAGAGATGGGAGCAAGCCTTACTGTCCCTCCAACAGGACTGCAACTCCCTCAGATAATCCTCTGAATGAGGAAAAGCGAACGCTGTGGGGGAAGGCCTGCGCCTGAAGAAGGCGCTTGCAGATGCTGCCTCTGCCTGCTGTGGGACAACTGTGTGCAGCCGCTGTAGATTCAGGCGCATGACAGCGTGCATGGAGTTCTCTTCCATCTCGGCCCCTGAACTGTGATCTGAGGAGTGGGAGCCCTGCTCAGACACCTGGGATCCGACATCCAAATTCTCCCCATAATCACAGAAATGGCTAGCCGAAGCAACCAAAGAGAGTGTATCCTCCTCGGGCCGCAGCGTTGGCATTGGGGGAGAGAGTGCCGCATCAGCCACCAGGGGAATAACCAGCTGGCTGTCGGCCAGCAGGGATCTCATCTGAGCCAATTCAGCAGACAGCTGCTCGACTTTAGATGATAACCCACTATGGTCAGACTTCGTTCTATTCCTGGAGGGGGTAGCTGCCGCAGCCTCTTGGAGCGTGTCTGACGGGTCGGAGGTGGCTGGCCTGGGGGGAGGTCGACTACGGCTACTGAGCCTTCCACCCCTGCCAACCCGGCGACCCTGGCCGCCCGAGGCAAGTAGCTGCAGTTCATGCAGGGATTGCCTGACAGCACCTCCCCCAGGTGCTAAGGGCCAAGGCATGTGGGGCATAGGTCGTGGCCATCCTCTGGCTGTAAAGAAACCCCACAAGATGTGCAGATATGTGAGCCATCCATCGTAGCTTCACTGAGAAGTCACTGATTTCGACACAGGTATTCAACAAAGGGAGGGGGCGCGCACGCCGCCTGTCTGGTATCACCCTGCACTCCTCGGCTTAGCCTAAGCGCAGACGTCGTAGGTTGGGCGAGTATAGGGACCGTATACTGGGGAAGGGAGCGCGCACGCTGCCTGCACAGTAGAGGCCCAATATACTAAATAAAAAAACAACCACTGTACTGTGGTCCTCACCCAAACTGAGCTCTTTAACAGAAGATGACACTAGCTTAGCCGGTGAAGCTTATGTAAACAAATCCACGCTGGGCTCCGGGCGTGCGCACACAACTCACCAGCAAACAAATAAAGTCGGCTAACTTAAGTTTCGGGAGAAGGCTGCTCAAATGCAGCCTTCAGTGACCATCTCTTTCATTTTTATAAAGACAACCGTTGATCTGCCGAATAAGCGGCTACTTACCTTGTCAGCGTGTGTTGTCGGGACCAAACACAAACCATATGCTGGGGGGAGGCGGCGCTAACGTGGGTTAGAGAGGTTACTAATAGGTGAAGCTACCGCTACCGCTAGGGCGAATGCACGCTGCTCTGACCTACCACGATCACGGAGCTACTAGCGACGGCAGCTGTATACACAGTATTCCAGTAACTGCGCGCGAGAAGAAAAAAAGAAAAGTACCCTGGAGTGATACCGGAAGATATAAACTTCCTCTGGGTCATCCAGGGGTCACGGGTGACATTGTTGGTATACATACTCGCACTGCGCATGCGTGAAGGGGAATATTCAGTGCTTAAAGCACCATCTCTGGCGGTCAGCAGGGATGAAATAGAACGAGTGTTTGCACACCTGATGACTGTGTTGAACCAATTGGTTGAATGGTGTTGTAGGGAATCAAATCCTCCAAGCTGATCTTTGACTTAGGACACTGGTCTCACCAGCCAGTGGAGTCAGGGAGTCTGTCTCCTACTGTGAAGTGCAAACGTGCCCCACAGGGGGGATCTTCTCCCCCTTCCTGTCCGAACAAAGGAACAGGAGAATCCAAGAACAGTTTGTCTCCTGTTATCGTCTCTCTGCTACATTACGATCAAAAGGAAGCAGTCAGTCAATGTTTACATGCTAAGTTTTCAAACTCTGGGCTCCGACCCCCTGCAGATGTTGCCACCTCCCGAACCCACACCAATGGTTACACAGGACGTTGGAATAACCCTAGCTCTCCCGCTCAAATGAGAACAAAGGACATGTGCTTGACTGAAAAGTTACAAATGAAAACATTATTGGAATGATTTCTACAGAAATTGAAATTGCAAATGTTGTCTGCACTCGTTCATGTAATTCAATAACCAACAGAATGCTATTTTAAATGTTTCATCATTTAAAAAGTGCTTAAAAATACCAGAAAACATCACAAAAGTTAGTTTGAGGTATCTACTGCAACAAAATAGTTAAGAAGAGGCATAACATGATTTTTGACATTTATGTTTATGTGTAATTACAGGTAAAATTCATTAACCAGTTCCTAAAGTGTTCCTAAGATGTTTTCCAGTCGTGTTTGGTATCAAACTCTTTCATTATAGATGATATATTAAGATATGATGTTGAAAAGATGTTTTGAAATATGTGGAATTAATTATTAGGCATTCTTTTATGTTTAGGAACTTCCTTTGTTGTCTATGTCCTCTGTCTTACACACCCACACTTGAGACACACCCACAAGCTGAAAGCAGAGACATTGACCAATCACCGATATGATCACAGAATGATCAACCAAGACACCTCCTCCAAAAGGCGTCTCCAAGTTCTTTTTAAAAAAGGACGCGCGGCCAGAAAACGCGTTTCCCTCCCCCACCTTTTCACTTATTTCATTTTATTTTTAGTTGAAACAGTTAGATTTTTGGAAGGCCTGCGACCCACTGTGGAAAGCACGAGCCATTATCTAAGCCAGCTGTGAAGGCCAGAACGCCTGGATCGGCTGAAGGGGCTACACGCTGTTGAACCGCAACAGAACTCAACGGTGGCACGTCCTACTGCATTGCTTCAAACAGCACCTCCAGGTCCAACCCTGACATCATCTTCAAGGTACCTGAATGAACTTTCATCAGCAAACTTCATCCACAATAGATCACATACATACTTCCATAACTACACACTTACACACACTCACAACATGCTCCACACACAGTTCATCTCATTCATGTGTGTTCGTCTTCCCTGTCTGTCTTCCTCTCTTTGTTTTATGAGCTCTTTTTATGATTTTATTCTTTGATTTTATGATCTTATTATTGAATATGTATCCTGCATTTTATTCAATATTTAGTAGACTAGCATTCTCCTAGAATAGTGATTTCACTTTATTACATATAATCCTCACTTTTATTAGCCTAGAAATGCATTTTATCATGATTTAATTATCCCATTTCAATTGATATTTTGACTGTGTTAATTGTTGACTTTTGAATAAAAGGTTAAACATAACATTTGATTCCTCTGATTCATTAAACTGTGACTATGGTGTAGATGTCTGGTAGAATTCACTTTTCCCTGGTTTCACATTGATGAGTTTAGTCTAAAAACTTAGACATATTTCTCCTGTTAAAAGGAGTGGCACCCCGCAAAATTTGAAGTAATATTAATAATCATAATTAATATTCTTAGTTATATAACCCATTAATAATAACTCATCCTCCTACAGTGGTCATTTGACAGTCAGTGCTTTGGTATTGCAAGGAAGTGACTTTGTGATAGATTTTTGTGTGTAATGTATGTTAAGTGTGTGTCGTGTTTTGCAAATCACTGTGTGTAGAGTTTTGCAGCAAATGTGAGGTTGACAATGTGCTTATAGTTGTGCAAATATGGGCTGATGTTTTGCTTCTTCAGTGTAAGGTTTTGCTAATAGTGTACAACTTTTAATTTTAGTGTGGAAGCAATCCAACAAAACTGGAATGAGAGCAACACAGATGGAGAACGAGATGGAAGAGATCCATAAGTCAATAAATCACATTAGTTAAAGTCACTCAACAGCTGATAAAGTTAATGCAACTTGTTCACGAGGTGAAGCAACCCAAGGATATCATTCACTAAAAAGATAAAACAATGAAGGATCTAGAAACGAGGATTAACAACTTGGAGCAAAACACAAGGATGGATGATGTTATTATCAGCGGTCTGAGTGTGAAACCTCACTCCTACACCAGAGCAGTAGCACAAGAAAGAAATGTCAGCGAGGATCCAGAACCAGCTGATCTGCTAACGCTGGAAAGTCAAATCATTTATTTATTTATTTATTTATTTATTCAGTTTATTTCCGACATGGTTGCATTCACAGTTTTCTTTTTCTCTTTTTTTTTTTTTTATTGGAAATGATGAGACGAGAGAAGCAGGTTGCTTATCTGAGTCCTGTCCACTACTTTGAACACAGAAAATTTACATCAGAGCTTGTCTCTCTGGTCAAACATTCTTTGGTTCTGAACACAATTTCATTTTTTTTTTTTGTGTAGGATTTATTCTCATCTGTAGTCAGTGTTGTCTTCTTTTTTTTTTTTATTCTTCCTCTCCATCGTTGTTCGTGTCGTCCTTCTTCCCCGTAGATTTCATTCCCAAACGTTGTTTGTGTTCCTCCAGTTCAAAAGAAAAGTTCATCTTCTTTCTCACTGATGTGTTGATCTCGTATTCTTGCAAAAATGTCTTCCAAGTTTTTTCTTTATATCTAGTCAAGTTTGCAGCTTGTTTTGTCTCTACATCAAGGTTATTCCAGCTGGTAATAGCTCTGTTGACAGTGCTGTATTTTCCAATGTTAGATTTAACCCTTTCTTGTATAAACACATTATTATGCAATTCTTTGCAGGAAAGGACATTCAGCTGGACGCAAAAAACATCACAGCGTGCCACACTCTTCAGAGAAAGGACCAAACCAAGCCAGCAATTATCCTACGTTTTGCAAATAGAAAGTTCAAAACTGAACTTCTGCACCAAGGAAGGAAACTGAAGAGCTCTCTGGTTTATCTAAAGGAACATCTCACAAAAACAGAATGCTGAGATTGTGAGAGAAGTCCAGATCCTAAGCAAGAAAAAACAAGATTAAAGCAACGTGGACAAAGAACTGCAAAGTCTTCATTCAACTCAACGGAACAACAGTTGTACGTGTAAAGGAGCTTACACACCTTGATCAATACAAATAAAAATGACAGTTATTGGACTGGAGATACTGTTGAGAGGACTTATAAACTATATGGACAAAAAGGACATGACAATAGGACTGTGACTGCTGTGTAGGATACACATACTTTTCTATTTTTATATTTATAAATCACTGTGTGTGTGTGTGTGTGTGTGTGTGTGTGTGTGTGTGTGCGTGCGTGCGTGCGTGCGTGCGTGCGTGTGTGTGTGTGTGTATAAGTGGTTATTGTAACAAAATAACAAATGACTCAGTAAGGAGGAATTAATTGAAACATTTAGGATAATAATATAATATTATTGAGGACATGAATTTGATTCTGTAAATTATAATATTAATGATGTACCTTCAGAATATAAGCATACAATACTTAATATATATGATCATTTAAACTACAAAGGAAATGAGTTTTGGACTGACATAAACCCTGATAAACATTTATTTAATAACAATGTAAATGATTGTAAATATTATAGTGATGAGCAGTTTAAAGGTGTTAAAACTGATGATGTACTCACAATAATCCACTTTAATAGTAAGAGTCTGTATAAAAATTATGCAAATACAAAAGACTATTTGAGTCATTTCAACAAATGTAATATTGTTGTGTCTGAGACATGGTTAGAAGATGAGAAGGGTTTGATGTAGAAATTGATTGATTATTGATTGAGTAATTGATTATTGATTAATTGATTGATTATACTTTATTAATCCCTGAAGGGAAATTCAGTTTCACTTCCATCCTGACCAAGAAACATGAAGGACAATAACATATCACATGGGGGACAGGTACGGGAGTACTGGGGAGCAGCCAGCAAGAGCAGCGCTCCGTTTCTTAGATGAGAAATATGAAACAATGGGAAGAAGAGATAAAAAAGGCAACAACCAAACTAGGCCCTTGTAGAGAGGGGCGGAGTTTGGGAACATGTAAAAACTCTGCAGCAAACATTGCAACGAAAACACAACAAACACAACATACAGTTTAATACAACAGTACGTTAGCACAGGGAATGGATCTTTAGAATGGGTAGTTCACATGTCAGCCACAGGGTGGCGCTGCCCTTATGGCACGCCTCCTACTGCCAACTGCTGAGAAGGAGGAGGGGGTGGAGCCAGAAGAGACGGTAAAAAAGTCTTCGGGACAAGTGACTTGTAAATAATATGCAGTTTATTAATACAATCAATGTCCTGGACAAGTAACAAAAGATGAGACCTGCTGAGAGCACGCTGGACAGATCACTGCAAAACTCTGAACTCTTCGGGGAAAGCAAAGGCGTATATATCTTTGTCTTTAACATTAGCTCATCACCATATATGGAATCAGCTCAGTTCTGGGTTGATGTAAAGGAAAAACAGTCTATCAATCAAATGGAAACTTAGGACAGGAATGTGATCCTGTCACCCCCCAACAGGCACAGTGGTACCCAGACCTGTGGAAAACAACCCTTACATCTGGAATCATTCAAGGTTTCCCAAGTCTCAGAATCACAAATATTGGGGTACCTCCAAAGCCTTAGGATTTATTATTCAAGATAAACTTTGCAGACACAGAGTCTGAATGCCTGTTTTTACATCATTACCATAACACCCCCAAATGCATGGAGTTATTGCTTAAAACAGGGGCTCTTGTTTAACCTGTAGTTTTACTCATATGCTTCTTGCCTGCAGTCAATTCTTTATTCAAAAAGACTATAAACCTTTAATATCACATGTTAAATACTTTAATACACATCACGTGTTTCCTGTTTAGGGCACACTAATCTTTACCGTCTACTCTAGTTTAAAGTTGTTCATTCACAGTAACTTCTCTTCAATACGAGTCAATGGAGTGTCTGTGGGCGGAGTTTACCTGCGTCCACAGACACTCTGTGGCTGTGTAGAGTTAAATACAGCCAGAACATTTACACAACACCTCCTCCCACCATGGGAGGGGCTAACGTCACAGTGGTCCATCATAAAGTGGCTTTGACAGGTGAAGCCGTGGAACGTTAGAAGAAGAAGTAAAATGAAATGAAATAATTCTGCTTTCCCTGCCTACCTGCTGACTCAGCATAAATAAAGACAGGACCTTTTAAATCACTTTTTAGAGAAGACAAAGAAACATGAACAAACTAGATACAAACTACATTTGATGAGTTCAGATCTTGATTATGTCCATATTTTGTAAACTAGGTCTTAAATTATATTTTTTCACGTCTTAAATTATGTATATTAATTTACCACTTCATTTTTCACCACGTTTTTATTTAATTACTTGTTAAACTAAAACTGGGAAAAAGGTAACATTTGAAAAACAAAATTAAAAAACAAAATTTCACAAAGTATAATAACCCTGACACACACTCACTCACTCTATTGTATATACCAGAGTTTCTCAAGTTGGGGTACGTGATGGCACTACAGGGGGTACTTAAGAGAGAGAGATGGAAAATTAACAAATGAAAGCATTAAAAATATGGGGTTTTATATTTTTTATTTCTTCAGTTCAAAATGATAATACTAAATATTACCAGCAATTCATAAAACAACAATAAAAACACCAAATAATTAAAAAATATAGTGAATAATAAAAAGAACAAACAAACAACAAAATCTGCAAAATGACACCAAAAACACAAGAGATTAAAATACTTATTATTACCAGGAACACACAAAACAACAACAAAGACATATTACTACAAATTACACAAACATAACAGAGAAACATTCATAATGACATCAGAAACAGACTGAGATGGAATAATTAAATAATACCAACCACACACAAAAACAAAATACACAAAATGAAACCAGAAACACACACATTGACACAGAAAACACACAAAATGATAATAGAAATGATACTGATTAGAACATTATCTATACTATAATTAAAGGGAGGTCTGTGTGTGTGGATGGATGTGTGGATGTGTGGGGAGTGGTCTTGTAATCAGAGGGTTCCTGGTTCAAGCCTCACCTGGGCCATCACTGTGGGATGTTGAGCAAGTCCCTTAACCCCAGTCCCCAGGCACCGCAAAATGGCTGCCAACTGTTCACTAACCATTCCCAGGGATGGTTAGTGAATTTCTCCATTGTGAGATAAAAAAGTATATAAAATTTAAATGCAAATGAGACACTTCATACCCCGCCCCCTCTCCAGGTTCAACTCCACCCTGCTTGGCCATTTTTGTAGTTTGATTGAAGAGATACGGCTATGTAGCGGCGCAGAAAAAGTTCATTCACACGTTATTTACAAAATGTAATGAAGCGTGTGGGTTACTACATCCAACAACCCAACATTTTGACTTATCCTCTCGTAACTTCTGCATCCTGGAGCTTGGACTACAAAATAAAAGCCAGAAATAAAAATGGCGGATTGCTCGAAGTGTTGGACCTGGAGTTGATGAACTAATTTGGCAGTTCTGCTGACGTAATTGTTCAAAAAGCGTATTAGAGAATCGAAAAATCGAAACACAATGAAAAATATGACCAAAACAGAATATAAAGATATCAACAGAGCACCTGAAGAGATTAATTTGAACTTTTATGTACTTCTAAACACTCTAAATATACATCAAAATGCATTTAAGGGCTAAAAAAGTGGATTTAGCATGATATGTCCCCTTTAAATTAAATTGGATGTGTGTGTGTGTGGAGCAAATATCTCCCAGACACGGTGCAAGTTCGACCTGAAACTTAGTCAACGGGTTCCAAATACCCCAAGTGTGTGTATCTGTTATTTTGGAGTAATTTGGTCATTTCAAAATGTTTATTTTAATTTTATTTCACTTCTGGAAAGCCCCGAAATGAAACCTATTCAGCTTTTGACCTCAGGGTGTGGCGGGGGGGGGGGGGGGGGGGGGCGCTAATGCACCATCTATATCTATTTCACAGCACAGCTCACTTCCAGTGCGTGCATGAGCTCCCGTGGACTTCTCTTTTCTCTTTTGAGGAAAAATCCTTTTTTACTGTTCTTTATTTGGTGATGACGTTTCGAAACGTTTATTTTCATGTTAGTTTGACCGTTCGCTATTTAGACCAGACAGACCTCACCCAGAAGTTATTGACGGCAATGGCTGCTGTGTTGAAAGCTGCACATTTATCAGCAGCGTGTGTGTGTGTGAGAACCAACGGAGGAGATGAGAGTCCAAGGTAGAGAGTCACACACACACACACACACACACCTTGATCAAGTGCGCTTCACTATCGATCACCGTCTACGTGTGTAACGGACCACCATTTAGTCCGGTTACAGTCTGTGTCACGACACCCGTCCATTGGGTGGTAGTGACTGTAGTGTTGAGTCAGATCAGTAAACGGTGCTACATAGTGAAGCCTGATAATTACTGCAGCTTCACTCACGACACACCTGCCACTACACCTAACTACTGAAAATAGATACGTTTAGTGAAAGTTAGACAGACACACACACAATAAACAACAACAAAAACATGAAAATGACTCAAAACTAAACTAAATACTTATAATCCCACATGAATGCATACTTCCAACGGGCACTGTACATTACAGAAAAATACACCAAACGAAAAAAATATAAAAATGAGTTTAAAAAAACAACACATTTATCATGCACGTCTCATAGAATTAAACCAGAGAAATTGCACACGCAATTTTACTTTGCACCTGCAAATCTACCCCTTTATTATGCTACAGAGTATGTTGTTATTATTATACCCATAATTGACAACTCTTCTTAAGCTCCCACGATATGGATACATACTTCCGACGGGCACTGTATTCGACTTCAAATAAACATACATTTACAGAAAAATATAACAAGAATATGAAAATGGCTCAAAATACACAAAACTAAAAATTTATACAAAAAAAATACACAAAATTACTCCTGAAAAACACTACAATAGCAACAAAAACAATAATTATACAAAATTACACGACTCCAAAAAAATATACATTACAGAAAAAATTACAATAAAAAAACAGCAAACATTTATGCACAAAAAGACAACAGAAAGATACACAAATACACATGACTCCAAAAAACATACGTTACAGAAAAATATACTATTCAAAAAAATATAAAAGTGATGATGAAGTCATGCACATGACCCATAGAATTAAACCAGGAAAATTGCACTTACATTTTGCACCCGCAAATATACCTCTTACGCTCTCACATGAATACATACTTCCGACGGGCACTGCACTAGTCTGATAAAACAAGGATCATTCTCCTGGTCCCACATCAGGAGGGAGATGATCATAAATGATAAAAACTATAGAAATAAATCTATTCATGAGACACTAAATACTGTTTATTTACACTTATTTACAAAATGAGATTCTTTAACACTAGCATGACCAGAGTGGTGTCATTTGACACCTATACCTATAAAGTCCAAGCTGGTGTCAGATGGCGGGTGTGAACAACTCAGCTTGTGACCATTGTTATGTTACTGAGGCCCCTCAGCTAGGGTGGGGGGGGTGGCTGGGTTGGTTCAGGACACAAAGACCTTTTGTAATCTCCTTTGTGTTTCCCATACAGCAGCTACATAGAGGTTGCAACTTATATTTCAACTTTTGCAACAGAAAGTAGTAAGTAGTAATAGTGAGACGGCAACAGTTTGTTTGCTGCATTCTTGGTGAAATTTATTTAATAGAGATTTTGTGAACAATTCTGGCACTGCCACACCTCCTTTATGCATTTGCCACATGCAAACTTGTCACAATACATACAACGCTTGGTGGCACGGTTTTTCCTGCAGCAACACTTCACCTGGCACAATGCCCTTTTCCCCACATCAGGTGTGGGTGGTTGTTGCTGAAGGTTTTGCTCATTCACCTCCTTGGCTGCCATATGAGACTGGGCAAGCTCATTTGCAAGCTCCAGCAAGAAGTCCACCCTTCTCTCCTTGACCCCAGTGCATGCCTGATAAAGCACATGTGCGTTCAGCGCTGCAATGTCAATCATGTTGTAAAACACAGCGACTGGCCAACGCCGTGTTCCTGAACGCACAGTGTACTTTCGAACCATGTGGTCCATGACGTCCACACCGCATTTCATGCTGTTGTAGTCGGTGACTGTGTTCGGCTTTTTTTTCCGAGTAGCCTCAGTCTCCACCACGCTGTACACGCTACTGAGGAGGCAGACAGTCTTCTTTCATTTGGGCACATAAACAGTCAGTGTGGCACCAGAGGTTGAAAACACTTCTGTGCTGAATTCCTCACGGGCCAAATTCTTTTTAGCTGAATCTGGAAGCTCCCGGCGAATCTTATTGACTGTGCCAAGGAGGGTGGTCTTCTGGCTGTGCAGTCGACGTGCTAGTGACAATGAAGTGAAAAAATTGTCGGTTGTAACAGTTCTTCCTTTGTCCATAAACGGTTCCATAAGCTTCATCACCACATTTTCAGACAATCTCTCCCCAGGTGGACGACTGGGGTCTTTGCCAAGATATGGGATGATTTTGCACACATACTTGGATTTAAGGTCACATGCCACCCAGAACTTGATACCAAACTTGTCCGGCTTTGTACTTCCGCATTGGGTCAAAGGTTAAGAGGGATAATGTCAGCATAACTGATGGTGTAAACAGAGATTTAGATTGTTTTTCCCTGTTGAAGCATTGATTCTTTGTGCATCTTGTGCACTTTCTTCAAATTTGTAAAATAATAGCTTAATAAAATAATCATGGACCTGGTTAGTGAATGGTGGACCTCGTGAATTTACCTTTTTAAAGTGAGAACTCAAACAGTCCTTTTCACACTCGGAAATCTCGCTTTACCATAAATAGCAACAATACATTTGATTTATAAGCACAAAAACAATAAAGGTAAATAGTGAAAATACAGGAGTAGGAAACAGGAGCGTGGTTGCTTTATTACTGTTTTTCTTTTTCTAATTTTATTTATTGTGGTTTATTAATTGATCACAACACACATGGCTCATATTAATTTGGCCATTCTTATCCAATAATTCCATATAATGTTATTTGGATTAACAAACATCTACCTGGGAGAAACTGGTTTCTCAACACTGGCCATCATTTACACCAACCCCCAAAGTTTGTCACTGCCCAGCTGCACATTCCGATCGAATGGCTGCATTTACATAAGAGAGGTGGCCCCACTGAGTTGCAAATGAGTGTCATTTGGCAATCTCTGGACAGGGCAGCAGGAGTAAGAAAACCTTGGGCATGCTAGTGTTAAAAGGTGTGTTATCACAAACGTGTTTTTGTATTAAAATAAAAGCATCACTTAGTCCAGAACATTCCAGAGAAATATAAACTGAACAGTGTAAAATATTTATAATATCTGTAAATATCATGAAATAAACAGAACAACTGATGAAGATGATGAATTTAGTCTGAAATAGTTTTTCTACATAACAGTTGATAAGTTGGGTCAGACGATGCTATCTGTAGCAGCGCTTCTAGCCCCGCCCACATCCTCTACCACAGAGTGGTCGACTGTCACTACAATCATTTATCACTGACTTTGTTCATTTGTCACTCATGGATTTATTATTGGTTCTGAACCCTGTCTGAGTGTCAGTGTGGATTGGAGACACTGTCTGCTCCACTAGGACCATTGTCCCTGCTAGCTGCTACATGTTAGCATTGAGGTGCTAGCTGCTACATGTTAGCATTGAGGTGTTAGCTGCTACATGTTAACATTGAGGTGCTAGCTGTTACATGTTAGCATTGATGTGCTAGCTGCTACATGTTATCATTGAGGTGCTAGCTGCTACTTGTTAGCATTGAGGTGTTAGCTGCTACACGTTAGCATTAAAGTGCTAGCTGCTACATGTTAGCATTGAGGTGCTAGCTGCTACATGTTAACCTTGAAGGGCTAGCTGCTACATATTTAGCATGGCGGTGCTAGGTGCTACATGTTTAGCATTGAGATGCTAGCTGATACATGTTTAGCATTGTGATGCTAGATGTTACATGTTTAGCATTGAGGTGTTCGCTGCTACATGTTGGCATTGAGGTGCTAGCTACTACATGTTAACATTGAGGTGCTAGCTGCTACATATTTAACATGGAGGTGTTAGCTGCTACATGTTTAACATTGAGGTGCTAGCTGATACATGTTTAGCATTGCGATGCTAGATGCTGTATATTTAGCATTGAGGTGTTAGCCGCTACATGGTTAGCATTGCGGTGCTAGCTGTTATTAACATTGAGGTGCTAGCTGCTACATGTTTAACATTGCAGTGCTAGCTACATGTTATGCATTGTGGTGTTAGCTGTTACATGGTTAGCATTGTGGTGTTAGCTGCTACATGTTTAGCAGTGAGGTGCCAGCTGCTACATGTTAAACATTTTGGTGCTCGCTGCTCCGTTTTAAGCTTTGTGGTGCTAGATGCTACATGTTTAGCATTTTGGTGCTAGCTGCTCTATTTTAAGCATTGTGGTGCTAGCTGTTACACGTTAAGCATTGTGGTGCTAGCTGCTCCATTTTAAGCATTGTGGTGCTAGCTGCTACATGTTTAACATTGAGGTGCTAGCTCCTATGTTTAGCATTGTGGTGCTAGCTGCTATATGTTTAGCATTGTGGTGCTAGCTGCTACTCAACTCTCACAAGTCCAACACTTTCCCCGTCCCTGCTGGCGTGCCTCAGGGCTCTGTCCTGGGGCCCCTCCTCTTCATCATCTACATTCTCCCACTTGGTCACATCCTCCATAAACATAATATTCATTTCCACTGCTATGCGGATGACACCCAGCTCTACCTCTCTACCAAACCATCTTCTTCTCTTCCTCCTTCCTCCCTTACCCTCTGTTTACAAGACATT
Source organism: Gouania willdenowi (assembly GCF_900634775.1). NCBI lineage: Eukaryota > Metazoa > Chordata > Actinopteri > Blenniiformes > Gobiesocidae > Gouania > Gouania willdenowi. The sequence goes on from NC_041053.1 coordinate 1,793,355, forward strand.
AATTCTTGGTTCTCTTCCAACTTCCTTAAACTCAATAGTTCCAAAACAGAAGTCCTCCTTGTAGGCACCTCATCCACTCTCTCAAAATCCAACAGTTTCCATATTTCCTCTAACAACTCTTCTCTCCTTCCTTCCCCTCAGGTTGAGTCTGGGTGTCATCCTCGACAGTACACTTTCCTTCCACTCACACATTAACAGCATCACCCGGTCCGCCTTTTTCCACCTACGGAACATTTCTCGTCTCAGCCCCCTCTCACCCCCCACACCACCACCATCCTTGTCCACAGCCTCGTCACCTCCCGCATTGATTACTGCAATTCACTTCTCTTCGGCCTCCCCAACAAATCCCTCCAGAGACTGTAGCTCCTCCAGAACTCTGCAGCACGAATCATCACCCCTGTCCTACAACAACTTCACTGGCTTCCCATAAAACAAAGGATCAACTTCAAAATACTCCTCATCACCTTCAAAGCACTTCATAACCTGGCCCTCCGTACATATCTGACCTCCTCCACATCGCCACCCCTGCCCGCACACTCCACTCTTCCTCCACTCTCCAGCTCTCTGTACCGCCAGCCAAACTCATCACCATGGGGCACAGAGGATTCAGCTACTGTGCCCCCCAGCTCTGGAACTCTCTCCCCCCTGACCTCCGTACCATAGACTCCCTCCCACTCTTCAAATAAAAACTCAAAACTCACCTCTTCAGACAATCCTACTCCATCTAGACACACATTCACCACATCAATACTGTACTCTGTTTTATTCTGCTGCACTTGTTTTTATTCTGCTGTTTTTATTGTGTTTATTTTAATGACTGCCCTGTACAGTGTCCTTGGGTGTTTTGAAAGGTGCTTTTAAATAAAATGTATTATTATTATTATTACATGTTTAGGAAATAATAAACACTGACGGGTTGAGTCATGTATCAAAATCAATTTAAATTGACAAACATTGCTTCTTGTGTCATATATTGTGAGGCCATTATTAATTTAGATTAATTAATTAGTCTTTAATTAATTAGATTTTTTTTTAATCGAGTCCCACCACTACTTTTAACGTATTAGTTATTTTTGGTTTTGTCTTTTCTATATATTTTATGTCTTAACACTAGCATGCCCAAGGTTTTCTTACTCCTGTTGCCCTGCCCAGAGGCCGCCAAATGACACTCATTTGCAACTCAGTGGGCCACCTCTCTTATGTAAATAAAGCCTTTCGATCGGAATGTGCAGCTGGGCAGTGACAAACTTTGGGGGTTGGTGTAAATGATGGCCAGTGTTGAGAAACCAGTTTCTCCCAGGTAGATGTTTGTTAATCCAAATAACATTATATGGAATTATTGGATAAGAATGGCCAAATTAATATGAGCCATGTGTGTTGTGATCAATTAATAAACCACAATAAATAAAATTAGAAAAAGAAAAACAGGATTAACAGTATTCACTATTTACCTTTATTGTTTTTGAAAAGTGCTTATAAATAAAATGTATTGTTGCTATTTATGGTAAAGCGAGATTTCCGAGTGTGAAAAGGACTGTTTGAGTTCTCACTTTAAAAAGGTAAATTCACGAGGTCCACCATTCACTAACCAGGTCCATGATTATTTTATTAAGCTATTATTTTACAAATTTGAAGAAAGTGCACAAGATGCACAAAGAATCAATGCTTCAACAGGGAAAAACAAACATCTAAATCTCTGTTTACACCATCAGTTATGCTGACATTATCCCTCTTAACCTTTGACCCAATGCGGAAGTACAAAGCCGGACAAGTTTGGTATCAAGTTATTAAATTAAATCGGGCTTTCGCCTTTAATTGGCCATGTAATGTACATTATTGGAATTTGTCTTCTGCACTTAACCCATCCCTGAGGAGCAGTCGGCAGCCATTTTGCGGCGCCTGGGGAGCAGTTCGGGGTTAAGGGACTTGCTCAACATCCCACAGTGACGGCCCCGGTGAGGCTTGAACCGGCAACCCTCCGATTACAAGCCCAGCGTCCTTAACCACTAGGCCACCACTCCCCTTAGTTCTGGGTGGCATGTGACCTTAAATCCAAGTATGTGTGCAAAATCATCCCATATCTTGGCAAAGACCCAGGTGGACGACTGGGGTCTTGTCTGAAAATGTGGTGATGAAGCTTATGGAACCGTTTATGGACAAAGGAAGAACTGTTACAACCGACAATTTTTTCACTTCATTGTCACTAGCACGTCGACTGCACAGCCGGAAGACCACCCTCCTTGGCACAGTCAATAAGAATCGCCGGGAGCTTCCAGATTCAGCTAAAAAGAATTTGGCCCGTGAGGAATTCAGCACACAAGTCTTTTCAACCTCCGGTGCCACACTGACTGTTTATGTGCCCAAACAAAAGAAGACTGTCTGCCTCCTCAGTAGCGTGCACAGCGTGGTGGAGACTGAGGCTACTCGGAAAAAAAAGCCGAACACAGTCACCGACTACAACAGCATGAAATGCGGTGTGGACGTCATGGACCAGATGGTTCGAAAGTACACTGTGCGTTCAGGAACACGGCGTTGGCCAGTCGCTGTGTTTTACAACATGATTGACATTGCAGCGCTGAACGCACATGTGCTTTATCAGGCATGCACTGGGGTCAAGGAGAGAAGGGTGGACTTCTTGCTGGAGCTTGCAAATGAGCTTGCCCAGTCTCATATGGCAGCCAAGGAGGTGAATTAGCAAAACCTTCAGCAACAACCACCCACACCTGATGTGGGGAAAAGGGCATTGTGCCAGGTGAAGTGTTGCTGCAGGAAAAACCGTGCCACCAAGCGTTGTATGTATTGTGACAAGTTTGCATGTGGCAAATGGATAAAGGAGGTGTGGCAGTGCCAGAAATGTTCACAAAATCTCTAATAAATAAATTTCACCAAGAATGCAAACAAACTGTGTTGACGTCTCACGATTACTACTTACTACTTTCTGCTGCAAAAGTTGAAATAAAAGTTGCAACCTCTATGTAGCTGCTGTATGGGAAACACAAAGGAGAATACAAAAGGTCTTTGTGTCCTGAACCAACCCAGCCACCCCCCCACCCTAGCTGAGGGGGGAGTAGTGGCCTCAGTAACATAACAATGGTCACAAGCTGAGTTGTTCACACCAGCCATCTGACACCAGCTTGGACTTTATAGGTATAGGTGTCAAATGACACCACTCTGGTCATGCTAGTGTTAAATATGGCTACAAGTCTGAAATAAAGTCTATTTATCTATAGGATCTGATTCAGAAATCATTTATTTTATTTTGATAAGGCAGTGCCTTGTTGTGTGGTCATATTTTACAGTTTAAAGGTGACTCAGCAAAACTGATCATAAAATCTATTTTTGTCCATCTTTTGCTTATTTTTACATCACTTTGATATTTCTGGTTGTATCCCACACCTTTACTTCTCCAACTAAATTAGTAATGAGAATACAAAGTTAGATATAAGTTGATTGATGTGTACACATCCGTTTCCACTCATTACCTGTGTGTCCTTCACACCTGTCTGAATGTGAATGTGTGTAAATGATCTTCTGCTCTTTATTTGATCTACTTTATAACTTTTAAACTTCATGAAGCTAGCGCTAGCATGGTAGCGTGAGAAAGGTTGCAGATATTTAGCAGAGGATCAATACCACATGCGGCAGGTCATAGAGTTTCACCTCATCTTTACTGTTTTTAACCAGATTAGCATCAAAGATATTGTTATTGTTTATAACTGCAGACGGGTTGGATACGTGTAAGTAGTGAAATGGATGGATTGACCTTTAGTTTATAGCAGATAAATGGAGAACCTGTACGACCTTAGGAACAAAACAAAGTCCTCTTATTGAAACAGAGCAGATTTCTCTACGTTTGTTGTTTATCTGTTGTTTATTAAAGTTCATGATCAGACACTGGCCTGAAGGGAAACTAAGGCTTTGAGTTTTTTATTGATAATATAAGTGTGTTTACTGGTTAAGAATGGTTATATGTTAAATCTGTTTAAACCTTTGTAGATTCATCTATCAGTGGTGTTTCAGGATTCATATTAAACAATATAAAACTGCAAAATAAAACTCAAAAGTTCACAAAATCAAATCCAGTAAAAAAAGTTTCAAGAACGCAAAGGGGTAAAATGACATTTGTCCATCTTGGTTGCCGTAGCAACATACACGCTGCAGTGTTAACAGATGGACGCTCTGTCAACTCATAAGTAGGTTGTGTGTAACAATGAAACGGTGATCAAACACCACGGTCAGTGTTTGTAAACGTACCAACGTGTCCGTGGAACGTCCATATTCAACACGTGACACTAAAGCTTGTTCTAAGCAGAGGTTGAGACGGAGCATGGAGTGAAAACAGTGATGTGTTCACTCTCAGGTGCTGCTCAAAGCTACACAACAGTTAGAGCCACACCATTGAGACCATGATTGGGAAATGAAAAGCTATGTCAAACACAACACCAGCCATATTTGAATCACACACAGGCCCAAACATTGGTGCAGTACTGAAGGAGGAGCTAATGAATGGAAAGACCCTCAGACTAAACATTTACACACTTTATGTTACACAAATAATAAACACTGTTACATTTGTTTTCATTCTTTATTAGTGAAGCTAAACACTCCTAATAGTCAAATTATTTTTCATCAAACATTTGTTACATATTTGTTATTCTTTATTGGACTTTTTTGTTCATCTTTAGTGTCGTATCATACCATGACTTGACTATTACAGCCTTAGTCAGCACTATATATTCCTAACATCATAATTACTTCTCGTGCTCACACATTGGTCCTGATTTAACGTTTCTCTTTGTTTTCAGGACCGTCCAGGGTCAGTCCTGAAATATCGCTCTAAACTTACTACAGGACCATCCTTTGATGTCAATGCAGAGTCTATTGAAAGAGTCTTTTTTTATTGGAGCATTAGAACAGTAACAGACACAGCTAGTGTTTGATTTGGGAATAGTAGCTGTTACTGTGGATATGTTGATGGTTTTTCTCTGAGTTAAGTCGTCATGGATGGATAAAGAGTTTGAAACATAAAGTAAAGGTGAGATCATGATGACTGTAATGAGATAGATGAAAGATTCAACAGTTAAAATAAATAAGATTAAATCAGCAGTAAAATCATGATAAATCTCCCTCTCAGTCATACGCAGTAGAGAAAAAGAGCCTTTAACTTGGATTTAAAGATGTTTTAAAAATCTGACTTTAGCTTTGCTGCAGTTTGTTCCACTTTGTTTTAAAATAGGGCTCGAGACTGTGACCAATCTGGTCACATATGTGTGTGTGTGTGTATGGTTACGTTATTTTATACAGAGTGACTGAGCGCTTCATCACATCCCAGAGTCTCTCTCTCTGCGCTGCAGGTGAGCAGATGGTGTACGCTAACACATCTTTGCTGCAGGTAATGCAACAGTGAATGTACAGAGTATAAACATCAATGTGCTCCTTTGGAGTGTGTGTGATCTATGAACACAGCCAGACATAACACTCACCAGAATCATCATGGAGGGACCAGAACTGATGGACTATGATACCAGGACAGATATTCAGCTGTGGTTCTCCCAGAGCAGGGGTCTGCAATCTGTGGTTCTGGGGCCTAATGTGGTCCTTTGACTCTTATACAATGTCTCCCTATAGCTTTAAAAAAAAACTATTGAAATAAAGTTGTTTTTTTACAGAAGCTATTTATGATTAATGACAAATAAAATCAAGATATAACAATGTGTTAACCTAAAATAAATCACGTTGTACAATGACTCAGCACATTCCTACTTCACCTCCTACAACATCTACAGACCATCAACTTTCCTGCACCTGTGACTAACCTTAAGTTTTAAATCCCTGGTAAAATACAGACATGCAAACACCAAAGGTGTGAAAAAGTTGACAAAAAAAAGTCCATCGTACGGGATCCTCTCACAGATTTTAACACGAATTAATTAATCTTAAACTCTGAAGAGTACACTAAGACAAAATACACTATTTTCTTTCTACAAAAAACAAAAACAATAAAGAAAACCATAATTAAACAGAAATAAATGTCAAAATAAGTGTAATTTAAAACCATGTGTAAGCTCTAATTGAAAGGTAGCTATAGATTTTACTGACATGGATTGTTCTTACTGCTCCTTTTTAATTATTAATAATCATATGTCATATAGAGATGGATGAATGAGAACAGCATTATTGTCACCATATTTCTCCTCAGGGATCAATGGTTTACTGAATCTGATCAGGTTTAATAAGTTTAGATCAACTTAATTTAAATGATCCTGATGATATTATTCCAGATGTTTAGACAAATATAAACACAAAATGCATCAGTTACTTCACCACTAGGGGGCAGAATATTAGAAGCTATCAACAACTTGTTCCCACAGATCTTCTGTAGCTCTGATGAGATGTTGTTCATATTAAACACTGAGCAGGTGAAGCTGACGGAGGCTGCTAAGCCCCTCCCTCCCTGTTTGTAGCTTCACTAGAAATGGGTGGAGCTTCACAGACACTAAAATTAAGCAGGAACAGCTCAGCTCTGTATTTAGGAGTGTGTGATGAGTTGCTTAGTTTGTTTTTGGTAGTTTAGTCAGTAATGTGGGTGACCTATTCAACTGTTATTAATGAATGACCCCTTCATGATGACAGCGTTTCATTCACATTATGTCACCTTCAGTGGATTCAATTATTATTGGTCTATTAAATGATTATTTAACGTGGTAGATATACTGTAGGGCCCTACATACCTGATAAGTGTCTGTGTTCTCCTGTTCTAGTGGAACCGATCTAGTCCAATCATGTGACCTGTTCCAAATAGGTCTGTACGGAGCGCGAGCACTGAGGGCTATACGCTCACATATTAGTCCGCCTTGGAATAATATGTAGAAATGACATCAGTTTGTGTATGCTAGATATGTGTGAAACAAATCAAACAATATTGTAGATATTATAAATTATTTCAGTTGTAGATATCACAACTGCTCTAAAAACAAATCATTTTTAGTAAACTCCACAATATTAGCAGAGCTCAGTTTCCCCACGATGACATCACATGATGGGAGTCATTTTAAACTCAAATTGTTGCAGAAACTCGATTTTGGAAAGTTATGCAATTTTTCCTAAATTATTCCACAACATTTCAGAAAATTAAATCAAAGTCTCTCATAAACTAAGGCTGGTTTTCCTATAATCTGCAGCCCTTTGGAACACAAACTGGTCTATATTTGAACCATCAACTAAAACTAGTTTAACAGCTCTGATATAGAATCTGTCATTAGTAGGGATGTAACGATTAATCATAAGGCAGTTAAAAATCGATTCATAGGTATCACGATTGATATCGATCTTCTGAAAATTGAATCGCAGTACTTTTTTTAAACCAGCAAGGGGCGCTATCCAGAAGTGTAGGCGGCGGGCGGAGTCTGCTAATACTTTCTTTCTGGCTGCCTTCTACTCTTAAATATGTTAATAAATGATTCATTACCCCTTCAGCACCGAAAGAATATCTGCAATATTACATGAATATCTGTAAAAGTCACGTTATTCTATTAGCTCTGTTTGCTAGCATAGCATCTCTTCTTCACTGCTCGATTAGCTGCATGCCAACAGACCACTGGGTTACCAGCGCCCTCTGCTGGTCCAAACAAATATCTGCCGTAAATACAGGGCAATGGCTTTTTTTTTTTTAAAGTCCAATCGTTAAGGCACAAAATACATTTTCAGTTGCACGTTTAAAAAGAAAAAGAACTATTATGCAGTTTTGCATTGTTTATTATAGAACCAGAATTTAAATTAATAAGCTTCTTCTTCATTTGTATTATCCCTTTATTTATTTAATTCAAGATTTATTTTTAGTTAAATTGCATTATTTTGAATAGTTTATCAAGGGATTCTTTTGACAATGAAAAATAAAAGGGAAATAGTATAGTATTTTCCCCCCAAAAAAATAAAGGAATATTTTTCAATCATCATTTGTCTACAGTCTCATTTTGTAAAATAAATCGTGAGAAAATCGTATCGTGAACCCAGTATCGTGAATCGAATCGTATCGGGAGTTGAGTGAATCGTTACATCCCTAGTCATTAGTGTATAATAATAATAATGTGAATCATTCTTCATATACATCATGTATGAATACAGAAGCTATAGAATGTATATCCTGTATAGAAAGTGAACAAAGGGAAACTTCTTCCTGCTTCCTTTCCAACTGATCATTGTATTGATCTTTTCTTTCAGACCACACCTTCAAAGATCAACAACTTCCTGAACTGTTGGTGTCCATTTTCCAGCTGACAGCAGGTTTATGTTGGAATCCTGTGCAGCCTGATCTCTGGGTTCTTCAGTCCAACACTGGAACCAGAAGGTGTCGTTACCATCCGTGTGTCGCTGGGATCTGAAGATGATTCCTGCTCCATGTCTCCATCCACACAGAGATGTGAGTGGAGAACAGATGAAGTGCTGAAGGTCTTCCCACACTCCTCACATCTGAAAACATTCTTCTCATGAACTCGTTGGTGGTGATTAAGGTTAAATTTCCTCTTGTAAGATTTTCCACATGTGTCACATTTATGAGGTCTTTCTGATGAGTGGCTGATTTGGTGATGTTTTAACTGTTGATATGTTGTAAAAACTTTGTCACACAGGTCACAGGGACACACTTCATGTACAGTGTGAGATCTCAGGTGGATGATGAGGGTATGTTTCTGTTTATATATTTTCCCACAGTGGTCACAGTGATACAACTCTGATCTGGAGTGAGTCTTCATGTGAGTCGTTAGAGTTGATCTTTGTGTAAAAGTCTTTCCACACTGTTCACATCTGTGAGCTTTGGTTCCACGATGAATGAGGACATGTTGACTGAGGATTCCAGATCGACTAAAAGTCTTTCCACATTCATCACACGTGTGAGGTTTCTCTCCACTGTGAATAAGCTGATGGTGTTTCAGGTGTGGCTTTAAAGCAAAAGCTTTTCCACACTCGTCACATTCAAACTTCTTAACTCCAGTATGAATGATTTTGTGACTTTTTAAGGAAGGACTATTAGTAAAAGCCTTCCCACATTGGTCACAGCTGAATGGCTTTGATCCAGAATGGATTCTTTGATGTACAGTGAGGTGTGATTTACTGGTAAAAGCCTTTCCACACTGGTCACAGCTGAATGGCTTTGATCCAGAATGGATTCTTTGATGTATAGTGAGGTGTGATTTCCTAGTAAAAGCCTTTCCACACTGGTCACATGTATGTTTAGCTTTAACTGTGGCTGAAGTTTTTCTCTTAGATTTGTTTCTTTGTTGTGGCTGAGCTTTGTTGTCCTGAGAACGTTGAGGTGTCACTTTGTTCTGGCTTCCAGAGTCCTGTAGAACAGTTAGAGATTAAACACAGAGAAGGAACCAAACAAACATTTGTTTCTAAATGTGTTCCTAGAAAGAACAGTGGCTGTTAAAGATGGATCAGACATAGCATTAGGCTTCAGTAGGAGATCAACTTCAACAGAACATCCACATGGACGTCAGGAACCAAAGTTTACCAGAAGAACATTGACCAAAGCATCACTGCCTCCACAGCTCAGTAGCAGGGATGGACATTAGCACTTGTCTCTGATCAAATGAAGGGATTTGAAGCTTATTTACATCTTATTAAATGATGAGGAGAAAATATGAGGAGAATCTCAGATTGGTTTGTTGAAAAGGATCAAACAGACAAGTTGTGCTTTAAATGGTAACCTGTCTAACTGATGACCTTCTGATTGTGTTGCAAGTTGCTACTTGTAACTGTAGCTGTTCCTTTGATGTCCAAATAAACACCACAGTAGGAAGTCTTTTCACAATAAGAGTCAGACTAGTGTTCTGTATGAGATAAGCTCAGTTAAAGGCAGTAACAGAGGCTAATGCTGCTAAAAAGTCAGATCAATGATGTCACACAGTGAGAACACGTTGATCTGGGGCCTTAGTTATAAACACTGCGTACTTATAAAATAAAGCATACGCCACATATAAGCAACGTTTGGGACTTATTAAAAAAATACCTGGCGAGATAAAGTGCGCACTAGAGCTGAACAATTAATTGCATTTGCGATATTATCGCAATATCATAAAACGCAATTTTTAAATCGCAAAGGTTGTAAAAAAAATTTCTTGTCCTGTTTTGTTAAGTTCAGAGAGTTTAAGACATGCTGTCCACATGAAACATGAAGTTAGATATGCTGAGAGGTAAAGTCACAGATTTTTTTGCTTTATTGTTGTAATCTGTGCTTTAAAATGTATATTTTATATTTATTTAAATAGATCTGAAATAGTTTATTATGAAACAGATTGATTGATTGACAGATTGATTGGCCCTTGAAAATATAATCGCATATTAAATCGCAATAAAAATCAGAATCAGATCATTTTCCAAAATCGTTCAGCCCTAGTGTGCACCTCCACATCAGCTCTGACTCTGCCGTACGCACAAAATCATGAGAAACAGGAAACTCCGCCCCCAACAGGAGGATGAAATTAAAGACAACTCTGTGAAATAGATACTGTATGTGTGAAATAATCCAACATTGCACATTTCACAACACATTTCATATATTAAGGATATATTTACAAAAAGAAAGGAAGAAAAAATTATACTGACGTCCCAGAGAGTGAGTGACATACACACCTACAAATACAGTTTTACATTATAATATTAATATTAATCAAAATCACATGATCATTGTGCAACACTGCTGATCAATTGGCTGCAACACCTGTAGCTGTTATTAAAAGGAGCGCACTTAATGCGTAAAGACGCACATTGGCTTATCAGGCACTGCTGGAGGACAAGGTGCACGTGAAACTCTGGAGGGAGAGGATCTACAGAGACCAGCGAGACCTATAGGCAGGACCCCCCATGAAGACGAGGTGCTGTGGTGGGAGGGAGGACGAGGTGCTGCGGTGCCCCCGGTCTCACTCACCCCAGCACCACCAACCAGTAAACACTGTGGGACTAGGCCTGGGCCGATAATCAATAAATCAATTAACCGGAAGGTAAATGAAAATGGACTCACTAAGTTTGCCAGCCTCGGTATATTGCCTTATGCATGGGTATTTGGTGACGCGCCTGTCGGCTGCAGAGGCTAGCGTTAGCAATGAATATTAAACAGCAGATAACTCAGTCAGTTCTAATAATTTCTCAGTGAACCAGCAGCGTAATTACTCTAAAATAGTATTTCACCTCCAGACAAGATTTAGATTAGATTTAGGTAAATTAAACCATTATAGTCTGGTAGATGTGGCAACTGTGGACCTACTACGTAGCTTGGGATTGCTACGTCGGCTACACCCTACGGCCTGTGGAGCAGCAGAGCCATATACCAGTGGTGTCTGCCAGTGGAGGAGACGTAAGCAGCAGCAAAGATGCTGAGCGGGGCTAGCAACCAAGCTAAGTCTAAGTATTTTAGAGCCTGACCTTTTATGGGCACCGTATGGGCGGAGCCTGACCTTTTATAGGCACCATATGGGTGGAGCCTAAACGTATTATAGGCATCGTATGGGCGGAGCCTGACCTTTTATAGCCACCGTAATATAGGCACCATATGGGCAGAGCCTGACCTTTTATAGGCACCATATGGGCGGAGCCTAAACGTATTATAGGCACCGTATGGGCGGAGCCTGACCTTTTATAGACACCTATGTGTGTAAAAGCTGACATTTCCTATCAGGGCTCATCATGTGACAGCTGACCTGTTGTTGTACTTCCTGTCTGTGTCATTGAGCAGTTGAAGGTCACATGTTCCACCAGAAGTCCAGCTGATGTTCAGCTTTAAAGGTGTCCTTCACTGGTTCAACACTGGTTTTGCTGAAAGACTTTAATTCACTAATTTCTCACCTTTTCTGAGGAGTCCATGTTTGCTGTCATGGCTGAGTGGTTCCACAATCCTCCTTCAGATGCCTCCATTCACCTACAACATCAGCATGGAATCATCTCCACCTGAAGGATGGAAGAGACAGAATGAACATGAAGGATCTAGAAATATTCATCCATCCTTTGCACTGTTATCACTTTGAAATGGACTAAAAGGATCAGTTTGTTCAGAGATCACATGATGTGGAGGAAAATGCTTGGATTTTGTGGCTGAAGAATTTAAATTCCCATGGATTTCTAAATGAAGGTCTTTAGTGGAAACAGTTTGACTTTGAGTTAAATAAATATTAACATAAAACTAACACTATTCATCCATCCTAACATGTAAAACACAATATGTTTTATTATATTTTACGTGTTCACAGACAAAGCTGGTCCCATTAGACTAATGTAAATATTATGATTATTACACCAGAATATGCCATTAGTAATGCTCTCAGTAATTAATGATTAAATCATCTGATCTACTTTAATTATAGGAAATAGTTATTTATCAACCATAACTTTATGTAACTCATTATCAGATATAAAATACAATACATTCAGCAGCAATAAAAACACTATTGTAATTATTTTTGCTTTTTTAAAAAAAAATTTTAGAAAATAGTTGCATTATGAATGGAAATAAATAAATTATATACAGTAACACTAATGCAGTGACCAATATGCACAAACATGTTCCATAAAATATCAGCCCATGACCTCGATGAGTCAGCAGATATTGTAGCTTTTTTTAATGTGTAAATACAGAGCTCCAGACTGAGACCAAATTGGTCAAATATGTGAGTATATTTCAGAGTCTCTCTCTCCTATGCTGCAGGTAAAGCATCGGTGAATGTGCCGACTATAAACACCAACGTGCTCCTTTGGAGTGTGTGTGATCCATGAACAGAGCCAGACATAACAAGCCGTTCACTGAGTACACGTTCACGTGCTGAGCTCAGCAATAGAGCATACACACTCATCAGAATCATCATGGAGGGACCAGAACTGATGGACTATGATACCAGGACAGATGTTCAGCTGTGGTTCTCCGAGAGCAGGGGTCTGCAACCTGTGGTTCTGGGGCCTAATGTGATCCTTTGACTCTTTTGCAATGGCTCCAATTACCTTTAAAAAAAACTATTGAAATAAATGTATTTTTTACAGAGATTATTAATGATTAATGACAAATAAAATGAAGATATAACAATTTATTAACCTAAAATAAATCAGGTTGTACAATGACTCAGCACATTCCTACAACATCTACAGACCATCAACTTTCCTCCACCTGTGACTAACCTTAAGTTTTAAATCCCTGGTAAGAAACTAAACCAACAAAAACACTATTTCTGGAAGAAAATACAGATTTTAATTGTGTGAGAACAGATTCATTTAACCACCAATGTACAGGTTAAATATGTATGTTTTATGTGTGGTAAGAAATGAGTAATTAGCATGTGTTGATCACTTGATCATGTGTTATTATATTCATGTTACTTTTTGTAGACTTTCATATACATTAACTATAAAAATCTACTTTATAAACATTGTGTTCATGTAAACTGAGATGTGTAAGAATTTGAAGATGAAGATACTGTTTTATTTACTTTAAACTATTTTTAAGTTTCTATTTACATGATCAATATTAATCAAATCAAATCAAACATTATTCTATATAATTCTAACTGTATATAATGTAATACACTGTATTGTCTTCATAGAGAAGGTATTTATGGCTCCAGGAGGACTTTAATCCAGGTGAGATGAGGTTCAATGGTTCCTTGTAGAGTAAAGGTTACAGACCCCTGACCAGGGGAAGAGGGTTAGGAGACCCCACTATCAGAGCTGGACCCTCTCAATTTAATTCATGGTGAAACAATGCAGATGATAAGTTGGTTATGTTACTGTTAACTTAATTCAAGTACAGCATTTCTGTAAAATAAAAAAAACAGAAGACATGTAACCTGTTGTTATGATTTAATGTCATTTAAAAAAAAATAATGTTACGTCTTCTTTTAAAATGATATAAAATAAATTACCTACTATTTCAGCCACTGATTGTTGCAGAAAAACTTAATATTGTCACTAAAACCTGAAAACATTTAGCAAATATATGAAGTAATTGTCAATCTTTACTTCATACAGTACGCCAGTTAAGTCAACTATTCATCAGCATGTGTGGCTATGCTGTGCCCCCCACCCCCGTTAAGAAAAAAGGTCAGTGTAGAGCCCTGACATGCAATACAAACTAAAGCCCACAATTGAGGAGTTAACCAAAAAAAATCTCATTAAAATTAAAACTGCAAACGGAACACAAAACAATGAAAAAAACGTTAACTATTAAATATATCGCTTTCGTCTAAATCTCTTTTAGTGAGTGATCTTATAACTGACCATCAATTAGGTCCGAGGTCCCCAGTCCTGGTCCTCAAGGGCCACAATCCAGCATGTTTTAGATGTTTCCAACACACCTGATTAAAATGACCAGGTTCGTTATCAGGCTTCTGCAGAGCTTGATGATGAGTTCATCATTTGAATCAGGTGTGTTGGAAGAGGGAAACATCTAAAACATGCTGGATAGTGGCCCATGAGGACCAGGATTGGCCACCCCTGAATTAGGTGTATTATGCTTCAGAGAGACTTAGCTCAAAAATACACATTCACAGTCAGCTAGCTACTAAGCAATGAAAAATGTAATATTTTTTCTATTTAAAGAGTGCACGGCGTATTAGCCAGAACATTGTTTTGTTTTGTTGTTTTCCTAAAAAAGATGTTTTGTTTTCTTTTGTTTTTTATCCTCAGTGTATTGTATGGTGTTACTTTATTCCTGACTATGGGGGACAAAAGTAACAAAGTGCAACATCTAGTCAACGTCAAATTCCAGATTACACAGAAGATAATTTAAATTAGGTTTATTTAAACTAAGCTGATCAGAACTTAATTAATAACCCTGATCAGATTCAGTAAATCATTGATCCCTGAGAGGAAATCAGGTGACATTAATGCTGTTCTCATACATCTTTATATGACATATAAATAATTAAAAAAGAGAAATCAAAATAATCCATGACACTACAATTTATATCTACCTTTTAATTGTGTGCATTTTATTAGACATTTTTGTTTAATTATGAATTTTTTTCTTTTATTATTATTTATTTTGTTTCATCACAAAAAAAACTGAATTTAAAAAATCAAAGTGGAAAAAACGGATTTTGAAAAAAATAAAAAGGATTTAATAAGGCCCTTTATACGCACTCACACAGATGCGACCAGATAAAAACTTTCACTCGCACACACTGAAAATATACTTGCATATGCGAGCGTGCACAGAGACACACAGAGACACACACACAGACACGGAACAAGCTTTATCAGGGCATTACTAATGCACGATTTATTACTAAAAGTTTTTTTTTTTTCGTCAACCAATGCGCATCGAACCGTGGAGAGAGATCTGTGCTGATCACGGATCAATGATGATCCATTGCACCACTACAGCTGATGTGTGTAAAGGCAAGGCAAATTTATTTGTATAGCGCATTTCATACACAAGGCAACTCAATGTGCTTTACATGATAAAACATTCAATTGTTTAAAATCAATAAGAACATTTAAAATCAGTAAAATTTTGGCATGTACAAAAAAAAAGTCTGTGAATGCAACCATGTCGGAAATAAACTGAATAAATAAATAAAAAAATAAATAAAAATCATTAGTAAAATCAATTCAAATCATCAACAAACACATGACATCATCAACATGACCATAAATCTCTCTCAATCATACACAGTAGAGAAAAAAGTTCCTTTAACTTTGATTTAAAAATGTTCACATGTGATGCTGACTTCAGCTCTGCTACAGTTTGTTCCACTTCTTTGCAGCATAACAACTAAACACAGCATCACCATGGTTACTGTGAGCTCTGGGCTCCACTATCTGACCTGTGTCCATAGATCTCAGAGACCTGCTGGGTTCATACCTGACTAACATCTCACTGATGTATTCTGGACCAAACCCATTCACACATTTATAACCAGCAGCAGAACTTTACAGTCTCCTCTGAGGCTGACTGGGAGCCAGTGTAATGTGTTCTGACCTCTTTGTTCTGGTTCAGACCTGAGCTGCAGCGTTCTGAACCAGCTGTAGATGTTTGATGAAGACCATTACAATAGTCCAGTCTGCTGGAGATAAAAGCATGGACCAGTTTCTCCTGATCTTTCTGAGTCATTAAACCTTTCACTCTGGAGATGTTCTTTAGGTGGTAGAAGATGTTTTTGTGATAGATTTGATCTGATGCTGAATGTCAGATCTGAGTCAATCAGAACACCAAGGTTTTTGACTTGGTCTTTATCTTCTAAAGATCCAGACTCAGATACTTGCTGACAGCAGTCCTCTTTTCCTTGTTACCAAAGACAATCACCTCCATCTTGTCATGGTTTAGTCGAATGTGCTGCATTATTTTTTCATTTAGTCCAACCCATGTTTACAATCTGTGCAACAAAATTGTATGATCTACAGAACTTTTTACACTTTGTTCCTCTGAATGATGTTTATCACTGTAGATAAACCATTAGAAAGTGATTTATTTCATCATACCTCCACTTTAATGCACTTTAGTTTTTTTTGGAATGCATATTTTGTTTTATTTGAAGGGATAATATAAATAAAAAACTTTGTTGTGTTGTTTTTGAAAAGCAAAGGCTACTGGAATATTTAAAAAATGTCATAATATTCAATAAACATTTACTTTGTAAAAAACACATCTAAAAAATTATTCTAGGGTATTCATGCACTATTAAAAAAATAGTGAAAATCTTAACAACCGCATTAAATATTTGGTATTATGCCAAGCGTTTATATTATATTTGGCTTCGGCCACAAATTTTCATTTTGGTGCATCCCTAGTTTTTATGTTGAAGAAATAAATGTTGTAAAAATACAAACCGTATTAAGTAAATAAATTGGTAAATATTTAGATTTTATTATTTACCATTTATTACCATAAAAACACACATTGTAGAGTCTTAAACATTGTAGGTTAATGATAACTATAGCTTCAAATACTGTCAATTATTACATACACTAGTGCATGTAATAGGCTGGTGTCCTGGTGCAGCCAGAACAACCTGGAGCTCAATGCTTTAAAGATAGTGGAGATGATAGCAGACTTCAGGAAGAACCCAGCCCCCCTCACCCCCCTCACCCTGGGAGACTGTACAGTGAGCTCTGTAGAGTACTTCTGCTTCCTGGGGACCATCATCACTCAGGACCTCAAGTGGGAGCTGAACATCAGCTCCCTTATCAAAAAAGCTCAGCAGAGGATGTACTTTCTGCGGCAGCTGAAGAAGTTCAGTCTGCCAACAAAGATGATGGTGAACTTCTACAGCTCCATCATCCAGTCCATCCTCTGCTCCTCCATCACCATCTGGTACCTGCAGCTACGGCCAAGGACAAGGCCAGACTGCAGCGTATCATCCACTCTGCAGAGAAGGTCATCGGCTGCAATCTGCCCTCCCTCCAGGACCTGTACGCCTCCAGGATTTTGAGGCGTGCAGGAAAGATTGTGGCCGACCCCTCCCACCCCGGTCATAAACTGTTTCAATCTCTCCCTTCTGGTAGGAGGTTTAGGTCCATCAGGACCAGAACCTCCAGACACAAAAACAGCTTCTTTCCCTCTGCCACCATCCACATGAACACACCCCAAGTCACCCACTGAACCCCCCCACCCGATCACCACCTCCACCAGCTTGATACCTGCTGCACTGTATATATATATTTATATTTATCCTATTTATCCTTTATTCTCTATCTATCCTTTATTTATCCCTCATCCTTTATATTTATCATTATTATTATTATTATTGTTGCTGGGTTGTTCTTTGTTGTGTTGTTTTTATTTCTTTTATTTCTTTTTGTTGCTTGTTTTGTGCACCAACCACCAAGTCAAATTCCTTGTACTGTCCTCAAAACTGTACATGGCAAATAAAACATTTCTGATTCTGATTCTGATTCTGATTTGTTTTTCTTTAATCATTATGGTCTGGAATGATGTCATCATAGGGCTGGAAAAAAATCCTTTTAATCAAATGTGTAAATAAAAACAATTTTTATTTTGCAAATTTGAGTTAAAGAATAATAAAATATATCATTAATCTACAATGTTTCAGACTCTACAATCCCTGGTATCGATGGTCTAGTCCACAACAACAAACAACTTTATCCACAGATCTTCTGTAGCTCTGATGAGATGTTGACAGGAAGGTGGAGAGCGGTGCACCTAATGAGCGCTCCCCGGAACATTTCCCCATAAAAATGCCTCACGGTGAAGGCGTTTCATGTTGATTCTGTATATTTCTGTTTTCATTGGTCGAATCCGTGATTCTGTACGTGATTCTGTTAAAGCTGATTTTATACACATACCATCACAAATACCACGTGACAACAAAGCCTTGCAACCCCTGCTGCCACCCCAATTTGTACACAGCACTATGTCGTCACTGACCAGTAATGCCCCACTGCCACTTCCTGAATGTGGAGCCAACTATGAAGGTAGATATGTTGTAAAATGTGAGAGCTTGTAGAATGTGATGTGAGCTTGTGTATAAAAAAACCCACACAAGTGAAATAAATTTAATAGAGGTGGGAGAAAAAATCGTTTCTTAGATGCATCGAGATTCGGAGGTGGACGATTCTGAATCGATTCTTTAATTTCCAGTAATCAAAAATCTATATTTTAGAGGCCGTTTAAAAGTCTGAACAAAAAGGCCAAGGATCTGTGGCGTGAAGCGCGTTTCCAGAGGAATACTTTAAAGAGAGCACCACAACAGGAAGCATGGATGTGAAGGAGTTAAGACCAGCCCCGTGCAGCTTAAAATCTGATTTTTCTTCAATGTCCATGGTGGAAATGAACTGGACAAGAGCAACGCTGCATGTAAGCTCTGTTACACTAAAATGAAGTACTTTGGGAACACAACACACATGAGAAGCCCTATAGCACGCTTTCACCCGGAGGAGGAGTCAAAGTCAGCTGCTGCTGTGGCTCACCAGAGAACAATCGAACAAGTCACAACAAAGCTTCCACCCTCTTCAGAAAAGGTAAAGTGGATTAACAAGTCCATTGCAACATTTATTGCTAAGGATTTACGTTCTTACTCGGTCGTGGAAAACCAGGGCTTTCGTTCGTTCGCATACTTTGGAGCCTCGATATACCATCTCTTCTCTACGGTACGTTACTGATACGACCATCCCGAAGCTTTACAACCAACCAAAACAGAAGTCATAGCATCGCTGCAGAAAGTGGGTAGGACATGTGATGCGTGGACATCTTATAACCACGCACTTTATCTCTAACGACTGGAAGCTAATGTCATACGTTATTTTTAGTTATGTTACAAGGAAGGCTGCTACTACCTTTGCTTCAAAAACTTGTACATTTTCAGTTCATACTTCTTCCATTAGTGTAATAAAGGTTAATGAATGGTAATGTATCTCTTTTTTTCTAACTACAAATGATATATATTTTTATACAGTGCGTGGACACAGTGAATACAACAGATATTTTGTGAATAAAAAATGCATCAAAATACATTAATAATCGATTTAGAATCGAATCAAAGCCCCTTGAATCGTAAGCGAATCGTGAGGTGTCTAAAGATTCCCACCCCTAAAATTTAATGTCACAAATTATGGAAAAAATTTAGAGACTGATATTTACACATAAAATTACAGCTGCAAACTTGTAATCCAACATTTATTCACATGTTTTTTTAATTACTTGCATAAATGATGGTTTACAACCACAACTCTCCAGTTATAACTTCTCCAATCTACTGATACACAAACACAAACTACTTTTCTCGTGTGAATCTGAGCTGCTTGAGTTTTGCAACACATTCTGCGAGACGTTGCAAAACTGATTCAGGCTCGTAGAAATGGCCACTCCCCTTCCCGCTCCCCCAGGTGTGTGATTGACCAATCAGAAGAGAGGATTTGGAGACAGAGGGCTGTGTCTTTTTGCACAGCAGCCAGTGATATAACTGAAACAGTCATTTTTCGTCACTGTAAAGGAAGGATGCTGAGTTTACCTCCACAGATTGTTTAAAAACGGTTAAGAGTCATTTATGAACAAAAATAGTCATGGAGAGTGATTCTTCAAGTTTATATTTAGGTTAAAGCTATGTGGAGTAGGAATGTTTTATTGTTTATGATTTATCATCAAAAATATTCTCACCGGTAAGAATATGTCTTCCCACAATATAAACAATAAATTCCCATGGCAGAAATAAGCGAGGGCCACAGACCATTTGTCCCTCAATTTAGGAAATATTAGGGATGTAACGATTAATCGTAAGGCAGTTAAAAATCGATTCACAGGTATCACGGTTGATATCGATTTTCTGACAATTGAATCGCAGTACTTTTTTATCCACAAGTGTAGGCGGTGGGCGGAGTCTGCTAATACTTTCTTTCTGGCTGCCTTCTACTCTTAAATATGTTAATAAATGATTCATTCCACCTTTAGCACCGAAAGAATATCTGTAATATTACTTGAATATCTGTAAAAGTCACGCTTTTCTATTAGCTCTGTCTGCTAGCATAGCTTCTCTTCTTCACTGCAAGATATCTGCATGCCAACCGACCACTGGGTTACCAGCGCCCTCTGCTGGTCCAAACAAATATGACGTAAATCAGTGCAATGACGGTTTTTTTTTTTTTTTAAAGTCCAATTGGTAAGGCACAAAATACATTTTCAGTTGCACTTTTAAAAGAAAAAGAACTATTATGCAGTTCTGCATTGTTTATTATAGAACAAGAATTTAAATTAATAGGCTTCATTTTCATTTGTATTACTCCTTTATTTATTTAATTCAAGATTTATTTTTAGTTAAATTGCATTGTTTTGAATAGTTTATCAAGGAATTCTTTTGACAATGAAAAATAAAAGGAAAATAATACAGTATTTTCTAGTTTTTTTCCCAAAAAAAAATTTGTCTACAGACCCATTTTGTAAATGAAAAAATCGTGAGAGAATCGTATCGTGAAACCAGTATCGTGAATCGAATCGTATCGGGAGTTGAGTGAATCGTTACATCCCTAGGAAAGAATGGCCATAAAACCTTGTTCCACAGAATAAAACTGCTCCTGTTTGTTGTCAACTTATTATTCTCTGGAGCAGAACTCTGTTTACAGGAGCTACGCAGCAAAGCCTCCACGGCCGCGGTGTGCACCACTCCTCCGGCCCCCAGCTCTCACACACACAGACGCGTGATCGTCACGGCTACCTGAAACTGCCGTGCTGTGATACATCATGAACCACTACTTGGTTAAAACCAGATAAACATCAACAAAGTGAACCAATCCTAGTTCCTCCATCAGATCCACCCTAAGTTCTACAAACACAGGGACAGAGATGAACCTGTAGCAACGATTATGAACTGGAAACTCAACTAAAGATAACTATGCTAAGCTAACCTACCGACACATAGACTGGGCTAAAAGCTAATGCTAACCACTCCATATACTGTAAGTAGGGCCCTATAAAATCTGTTTAATTTTTTTCAAAAATTCCTTTTTATTTTTTTCAAAATCCGTTTTATCCACTTTAATTTATAAATTCCGTTTTTTTAGAAATATTTTTCATTTTTTAAAGAAAATATTAGTTTTTAACTCCTGTGAGGAAACAAAATAAATAATAATAAATAAAAAAAACTCACAATTAAACAAAAACGTATGTCAAAAATAAAATACACACAATTATAAGGTAGATATAAGTTATAGTGTCATGTATTATTCTGACTTCCCCTTTTTAATTATTTATATTTCATATAAAGATGAACAGCATTAATGTCACCTGATTTACTCTCAGGGATCAATGGTTTACTGAATCTGATCAGGTTTATTGA
Source organism: Gouania willdenowi (assembly GCF_900634775.1). Classification (NCBI taxonomy): domain Eukaryota; kingdom Metazoa; phylum Chordata; class Actinopteri; order Blenniiformes; family Gobiesocidae; genus Gouania; species Gouania willdenowi. The sequence goes on from NC_041053.1 coordinate 1,815,122, forward strand.
TTAAGTTCTGATCAGATTAACGTTGACATAAATGTTATCATAATATTAATGTCACTATTAATTTGTCCCTATTTGTGAAACGTAATATTTTTTAATATTTCACGTGTTCACAGACAAAGCTGGTCCCATTAGACTAATGTAACTATTGAGATTATTACAAATAAATATACTGAATGATTACATCATCAGCTTGATCTGGTTTAATTATAGGAAATCAGAGTTATTTATCAATCATAACTTTATGTAACTCGAGATAAATGAAACAAGATTCAGCAGCAGTAAAAACACTGATGAGTTATTTGTGCTTTTTTTTAGAAAATAATTTCATTTTAAGTGAGGAAATAAATGAATTACATAGAATACACTAATAGAGTGATCCACATGCACTAGGGATGTAACGATTAATCGTAAGGCAGTTAAAAATTGATTCATAGGTATCACGGTTGATATCGATTTTCTGAAAATTGAATCGCAGTACTTTTTTTAACCAGCAGAGGGCAAGTGTACAAGTGTAGGCGGCAGGTGGAGTCTGCTAATACTTTCTTTCTGGCCGCCTTCTACTCTTAAATATGTTAATAAATGATTCTTTACCCCTTTAGCACCGAAAGAATATCTGTAATATTACTTGAATATCTGTAAAAGTCACGTTTTTCTATTAGCTCTGTCTGCTAGCATAGCTTCTCTTCTTCACTGCAAGAATTTCTGCATGCCAACCGACCACTGCGTTACCAGCGCCCTCTGCTGGTCCAAACAAATATGATGTAAATCAGTGTAATCATGTTTTTTTTTTTTAAAGTCCAATTGTTAAGGCACAAAATACATTTTCAGTTGCACTTTTAAAAAGAAAAAGAACTATTATGCAGTTTTGCATTTTTTTATTATAGAACCAGAATTTACATTAATAGGCTTCATTTTCATTTCTATTATTCCTTTATTTATTTTATTCAAGATTTATTTTTAGTTAAATTGCATTGTTTTGAATAGTTTATCAAGGGATTCTTTTGACAATGAAATATAAAAGGAAAATAATACAGTATTTTTCCCAAAAGAAAGTTTGTCTACAGTCCCATTTTGTAAAATAAATCGTGAGAGAATCGTATCGGGAGTTGAGTGAATTGTTACATCCCTAACATGCACTGATATATTCCATAAAATATCATCTCATGAGCTCGATGAGTCAGCAGATATTGTATTTGTGTTTGTAAGGAACCTGTTTACACTTTAAGTTGGGAATTGTTTTATTTATTGATAGTTTTTTTATTTATCGTGATGTTTATCATCATCGTGAAAAATACCAGAAATGATTGTGATAATTTTTTTAGTCCATAACGCCCATCCCTATTTGAAAGGCTACAAAAAGTAACTTGAATTTGATAACACGTGACATGTGATCAACACATGATAATTACTAATTTCTTGCCACACAAAGCATTTCAATAGTTTTTTTTAAAGCCATTGCATAAGAGTCAAAGGGCCACATAAGGCTCCAGAACCACAGGTTGCAGACCTCTGCTCTGGGAGAACCACAGCTGAACATCTGTCCTGGTATCATAGTCCATCAGTTCTGGTCCCTCCATGCTGGTTCTGATGAGCGTGTACGCTCTATCGCTGAGCGCGCTCAGTGAACGACTCATTATGTCTGGCTCTGTTCATAGCGGACCACGTGCTCTCCAAAGGAGCACATTGGTGTTTATACTCTACACATTCACCGTTGCATTAGGGATGTAAATATGTGGGTGTCTCACGATTCCATTCAAAAATTGATACAATGCGGGCGCTGACAGGCGAGGTAAGTTACGCGAGGTAAGCCACGCGAGATGTTCTGAGAGTCACGTGACAATCTGTGAAAATTCAACATGGCGGCTCGCCGCCGAGACTAGTTTACCGATCCTGCTTACATGCACATATTAACGATTTTTACTGTTAAATCAACACCACCGACGAGAGCCGACCACGCGCCCCCCAACCAGCCAGAGTGGAGGACCTCGAGGATTTCATCGATAGATATTACGCTGAGTACGTGATGGAGACCGGACAGAAAGCCAGTACATCAGGTAAGTTGGCCAAGCGCCGAAAAAACGATTCGGCTACCGATACGTCAGACCTCGAGGTAGAATCCCACACGGAACTCCTACAAACCATAATTAAGAGGCTGGATGTGCTCGACTTACTGCACCGAGACGTTCAGGAAATGAAAGTCAGCCTGGAATTTGCCTATCAACAAATCCAGGACTTACAAAAAGACAACCATGATATCCATTCGGCTTTATCCGCGGTGAGCTCCGAGGTAAAAGAGCTGAAGAACGAAAACAAGTTTCTTAAAGAGTCAGTCCTGGATATCCAATCTCGCAGTATGAGAGACAACGTAATATTCTCAGGTATTCCAGAAACCCCCAACGATGACCCAGATGCTCTGCTGAAAGACTTCATGTCGTCTGCGCTTAAAATCCCGGCAGAAACCGTGAAAAACATCACATTTCACCGTGTCCATCGCCTCGGACCACGTAGAGGTAACCAGCCACGTCCCATCATTGCCAAATTTGAGCACTTTCAACAGAAAATCCAGGTAAAAAGTAAAGGTCGGGAACTTAAAGGTACGCAATTCGGCATGAACGATCAATTCCCTCGGGAAATAAACGAACGTCGAAAAACCCTGTATCCTATCTTTAAGGAAAACCGACAGAAAGGCAAAAATTCCAAACTGGTCGTAGACAAGCTTTACATAGATGGCCAACTGTTTAGGGACTTAAACATCACCCCCTGGCTCTACTGAGAAAGACAAATCCAAAAATAATAATGAAATAATAATAAATAAATAAATAAAAAATGTAAAAAAAAGAAAAAAAAAAATAGGTGATATGTGAGTTAACATTCAAAGGATAATTCTCCACTTAAGGTGAAGTTAGGGTAGCATTATTTTAAAGTTAAAATAAATATATGTGCTGTACGTGTGTGTATGTATATGTTTGTGTGTGTGTGTATATATATCTATAAATATAATTAAAAAAAAAAAAAGTATGTGTATGTATATATGTCTGTGTGTGTGTGTATGTATGTATATGTATGTAATATATATAAAAATAGAGGAAAAAAATAAAAAATAAAATAATGATAATTCCAAAAAAAAAAAAATAATAACAATTAAAATAAATAAATACATAAAAATAATAACACCAAAATAAAAAAAAAAATAAAAATAAAAAATAAAATGAAAAAAAACACGGATAGGTGTATATATGGACACGTGTGTGTATGTATGTATGTTTGTATGTATGCTACATATTAGCTTAGATTTTGGTAAACACTTTTCGGCACGTACTCTCTCACAGGACACTCTTTACCGTCATGTCAACTCTTTCTTCTCCCACCCCTCACTCTTTTTTTTTCTTTCACATTCACTCAACACCCACAACACCCCCCACCTCCTATAATTACCCCTTGCTCCTTTTACTCTTTTGATACCTGTTGTTGTTGTTGTTATTGTTGTTGTTGTATGTTTGTGCTTTTCACTAACCTTTTTGATCCAGTCATTTACCACGTGGTGTTATCGCATGATAAGTGTGTCTCCTCTTCTTTTTTTCTTGCATCCAAGCCTTTTATAACACAGTTGTGCACAAATGCTCACAGATTCTCAGATATGCTTACACCTGTATGGACTAACATTCACCTCATTCTATGTATCAGTTTACAGTAACTTCTTGGAATGTGCGTGGCATTCGCTCGCAGGCTAAAAAGATTAAGATATTTGACTATGTATCAAGATTAAATGCAGACATTGTTTTCTTTCAAGAAACTCACTTACTTAAATCAGAAGAAAAATCCCTGACAGATTCAAATTTTAATAAGATATATAACTCATGTTTCAATTCCAGACAAAGAGGAGTCTCGGTTCTTCTCAACAAAAGGTTACCCGTTAACATAATCAGCTCCGTCATAGACCCAGAGGGTAGATATATTATTATCAAAGTAGTAATCTATAATAAATGTTTCACAATTCTAAATCTCTATGCCCCCAATAATGATGACCCTGATTTCTTCCATAGAATTTTCTCAGAGCTTTCAGACCTTTCTGCTGACTCATCTTTAATCATCGGAGGTGACTTCAATCTGGCGCTCAACACATCATTGGACAGATCTAGTAAGTGCTCAAATACAAAACCATCTCGATCTGCTAAAGTATTAATGGATTACATGGAAGATCGTGGAATAGGAGATGTATGGAGACTGAATAACCCAACTAAAAAAGAATATACCTTCTTCTCCCCCGTGCATAAATCCTTCTCCAGAATTTATTTTTTTCTTTCAAATAATTCCATCGTACATAAGATGTCCTCTAAAATACATCCTATAATTATTAGCGATCATGCCCCAATATCCCTCACCCTGCAGTGTGACTCTATTCAGAAAGTATCCTCTCTATGGCGCTTTAACACCTCATTACTTAATGACAGTGAATTTGGAAAAATAATAAGAAAAGAATGGGAGGACTTTCTATTGACAAACGACTCCCCGGAAATATCACCGTCCTTACTCTGGGAAACTGGCAAGGCTGTCATTAGAGGGAAGATTATATCATACTCTTCATTTAAGAAAAAACAGGAACAGATAGCAGAAAAAACACTTGAAGAAAAAATTAAGAAACTTACGGAAGAATACGCAGCTAACCCTTCTGAACTTTTATGGGAAAAACTTCAAAATACAAAACTTAATCTGGATATCATCTTATCTAAAAAAAAAACGACTTCATTTTGCAACAATTACGATACCAAAACTTTGACTACAATAATAAATCAGGCAAATACTTAGCAAATCAGCTTAAACACAATAAAGAAAATTCCTTTATAGCAGCAATTTCTGATAACGCAGGTCAAACTTTAAACTTACCTCAGGACATTAATAACATTTTTCGTGATTATTATCAAAACTTATACTCATCAAATTTAAACCCTGACACTGAAGATATTAAAACCTTTCTCAATAAACTAAACCTACCACAGCTCACTATAGATCAGAAAACCACCTTAGACTCACCATTAACCTTACAAGAATTACAAAATGCTTTAGACAGCATGTCAACAGGCAAAGCACCAGGTCCAGATGGGTTCCCTGCTGAATTCCTAAAACATTTCTGGTCAATGCTGGCTCCACTATTTTTCAGAGTAGTAACAGAGATCAAAAATAAAGGTTATGTAGGAGGTCACATGAATACAGCAAACATTAAATTGTTACTTAAACCAGACAAAAACCCCATGTTACCCTCAAGTTACCGTCCCATCTCACTTATTAACACAGACTTAAAAATTATTTCCAAAGCACTCACATCCAGGTTAGAGAAAGTCGTACAGTCAATTATATACCAAGACCAGACAGGATTTATTAAAAATAGACACTCCACAGACAATGTGAGAAGACTGTTTAATGTGATCAACATGGCACAGAACTCTAAAAAGAAAACAATAATCTTGTCACTCGATGCAGAAAAAGCATTTGATAGAGTCAACTGGTCGTTCCTCCTAACTGTCCTTGGCAAATTTGGCTTCGGAGAATCATTCATACAATGGATCTCCACCCTATACTCTAAACCTAAGGCCTCAGTAACCACAAACAAAATAACATCCCAAAGCTTCACACTGCAGAGGGGAACCAGACAAGGCTGCCCACTCTCACCTTTGCTTTTTGCAATATTCGTTGAACCTCTCGCAGCAGCTGTTCATCAGAACTCTGTTATTAAAGGAATCCACTCATCCATCTCAGAACACAAAATTAATCTTTACGCAGATGACATCTTACTCTATTTGGAAGAACCACAATCCTCTTTGGAGGAAGTATTTAATCTAATAAACAGCTTCTCTAAATTATCAGACTATTCCATTAACTGGACAAAATCATCAATCCTCCCTTTGACAAAAAACTCATGGAATCCTGCAAACCAAAATCCACAACACCCCTCCACCACAAATACAATTAAATATCTAGGCTTAAATATATCACCAAACTTAAATGAATTAATTAAACTAAATCATGATCCGATGTTGGACAAAGTCACAGAAGATCTGCGGAGATGGAACAATCTCCCCATCTCACTACTTGGCAGGATAGCCTCAGTTAAAATGAAAATCTTACCAAAAATAAACTACCTGTTCTCAACGATACCACTGAAACCACCAAAACAACGGTTTCAAAGATTAGATTCTGCAACTACAAAATTCTATACTAGAAATAAAAAAAACCTAAAATAAGCCTTTCAACCCTTCAAAAAAACAAAGACGAGGGTGGTTTAGAAGCCCCTAATTTCATGCATTATTACTTAGCAAACCAAATACTATATTTAACAGAATGGCTAAAACCAAAAGAATACTACAACACCTGGCTAGAAATAGAACAGTTAGACTGCAAACACATTAAACTCTCTGATCTCCCTTTTATCACTGCGACCCTCAAACATCACAACTGCTTTAAAAACCCACTAATTGCCTCCACACTGACTGCATGGTGGAAAGCCCTGGACATTACAAATGTTCAATTAAAAACTAGCATGCTGTCTCCAATCTGGCACAACCCCGACTTTAAAAATAAAAAAACACCACTCTATCTGAAGACATGGGAAGAGAGTGGAATCACTCATCTCCAAGACCTTTTTGAAAATGACAAGATCAGGTCATATAACAATCTAACCAAAGCATTCGATATAAATAAAAGTAACTTTCTACAGTACTTACAAGTAACAGAGACAATAAAGAAAACTACTCCACTAGACTTAACTACTTTACAACCTCCAGAACTGGCCATATATATGAAAAAAATCTCAACAAAATCAAAAAAACTCTCAAAAATATACAGAGCTCTCTCGAACACTAACTGTAATTACTTACCAATCGCGAAGTGGGAGGCCGAACTCTCAATCACCCCGAGCACTGATTTCTGGGCAGAAATTTATTGTAATACTTTTAAGATGACAAAAAACACAAACCTTCAGCTAATTCAATACAAGGTCCTCCACAGATCCCACATTACCCAACAGAAAATGCATAAAATGGGCTTCTCAGCAACAGACATCTGCTCTCAGTGCACCCAGAATACAGCAGATTCCTATCTACATACCTTATGGCTTTGCTCCCCAGTGCAACACTTTTGGATTCTAATCACTGAAAAACTGTCCTCCATTTTGGACTGCAGGATTCCTTTATCTCCAAATCTTTGTTTGATTGGAGACCTGACAATGCTTCAACCTCCAGCAAACCAATCACAATCAATCCTTGCGGCACTAGCCATAGCAAAAAAACAATATTACTAAATTGGAAAGACAAAAAATCCTTAAACATAAACCAATGGCAAAATCTCCACACAGAATTTATTTCCATGGAAAAGATGTCTGCTCTCAGAAAACAAAAAAAAATAACGTGCTTTGAGGAGCGTTGGACTCCTTTTTTAATTGCATTAAATCTAAATTTTTAAAAGCCTGATGATCTAGCCTGCAAGCGACTGCCAGCACCACTCTTTACTAACGCACTAGCCCAGCTGTAGGCCTGGGCCGCCTTGGGCCTCTGGGGTGGTCTTGGCCAGGATGGCTGGGGTAGGTTGCCAGGGTGCCTTGTTGCCTCAGCACGGGTGTGCATTCCTTCTGGGTGTTCACGAGGTCCCGGGGCTGTTTGATTTGGCGCTGTTGCCCCTTGCATGCGCATCTGGTTGGTCTCTGGGGCTGGGGCCCTGCGTGCTCCCCTGCCGCTCCTTCCCCTTGCTCCCTGTCCCCCTGTCTCGTCCTCCCCCCTCCTCCTCCTTTGCTCTTGCGCCCGCCATCCTGTTGGGTTGGGTTTGGGGGGCTCTCGTTGGCCTGGGGCACTGGTGGGGGGGCTATGGCTCCCGCCTGGGGGCCGGGCGGTGCTGTGCCGGGTTGGTTGGCTGGGGGGTGGTCTCGTTGGGGGGCCTGGGGGTGGTGGGGTCCTTGGCTCCGGTCCAGGGGGATCCGGGGTGGGAGTGGCTTTGGGGGTGGCTGCTGCCCGGGGGTCGGCGATTGCCTCCTGGGTCGCTGGGTGGCGGGGTGTGGCTGTGGGTTGCTCCGTCGGCCCTTGCGGGTCCTCGGCTTGGCTCCCTGGGGCGCACCTCTGCCATGGATGTCGCTTGCGCGACGAGCCAGACGGGGCACCCTCCGGGGCTTTTTGTATGACCGCAATGGCCGGGGTGTGGCCGTTACGGCTAGAGGGGTGGGGTGGGGGGTGCTATGGGGCCTCCCCGGGGGTCGTATTGGGTGGGTGTGCGGGGGCGCAGCGCGTGGTTCTTGGCCTGGTGGATCCGTGTCGGGATTGGCTGGTCTGCTGGCTGGGTGCACCGGGCGCCGTGGGTGCGATTCCGGGGCGGGGGTGCCCCGGGGGTGGATCCTTGGTCTACGTGTCCGGGGGAGTGCTCTCCTGCCATCTGCCCGGGGACCGGCCGCAGCTCGTGGCGGCGCTGCGCAGCTTTGGGCGGGGCGGGGCTGGTGGCCTCGGGCCCGCTGTCGTCCGGGGGTGTCTCGTGCCGGTGCGTGGGTCGTCGGGGATCGCCTCCGTGGGGGGGGGGGGGGCTCTATTGGCGCCGTTGGTGTGGGGGGGCGGTTCCGGGCTGGGGGTGCTTCGGTACTCTGGCTTGCCGGTCCGTGGCTGGCGGGATGGCCCTGCTTGGCGGTGGATGGCGTCCTCTCTCGTCGGGGGGGCCGGGGCTGCCTCCCGGTGGAGAGTGTTGTATCGTGGCGCCGGGTGGGCACGGGCCTCCCCCCTGCTCGGCCGCTTCCCTTGGCGGCGGGGTGGCGTTGCTCCGGGCCGGCGGGCGGCGGGGGTCGCCCCCTGGGGCACCGGGGGATGGGGCTGGTGCCTGGCTGTGCCCGGGGGTGGGGGGTGTCGCCGTGCTCCGCGGGGCCGGCGCGGTCTGGGGGGTGCCGTGGGGGGGGGGGGCTCCGGCTGTGCTGCTCCGGGGCCTGCAGTGCCACTTGCCCGTCTGCGCCATCTACCCTCTCGCGTGGCCCGCCATGCGGACGGGCCCGGCTCACACCGGACAGGCCTCCTACATGTTCACTTCACCCCACTCCCAGCTGGTCTGGCTCACTCACAAAATGCACCACACACCCATACCCAACCCTTGGGGGGCTGGATGGTGGGGCTGGGAGTGGAGGGGGCCGCCACCTGTGTTACCATGTAGTGGCGTGGGGGCGGCACTCCCACCTCTAGTTGCCCTACTAATCCCTCCAATTTTAATCACATCTCAACATGACACCCCCCGGAGGGTGTATCATCATTTACACCCTCCAGCCTATTACACCACATACACATAAATCCACAGAGGCTGGATGGGGAGCACCGCTCCCCTCCATCCCCCTTCTTTTAATTACACCCCATACATTCACCAAACACACACATTCACACAGGGGATCGGGAAGTGCCTCTCCATTGGGGAATGGAGAGGCACCATAACAGGGTGGTGGGTTGGTACACATATTTGGGCCTCTCCGGTGGGGGCCTGGCCCCTCTGTTGGTGGCTGGGCCACTGCATAGAGTAAAAGTACATCAGGATGGTGCGGTCGGGCGTGGCGGTGGGTCTCGGGGGGGCTTTGCCGGGGTCTCTCCTTGCGGGGTCTTTCCGGGCGGTGTCGGCCTGGTGGGGCGCGGGGGTGCCTCTCCCCCTTGGGTGTGGCTTGGTGCTTGTTTCGTCTCCTGGTGGCCTTGGGGGCGGGCCCGGCGGTGTGCGGGCCCGGGGCGGCCTGCCTCGCCGGTTTGGGGGGTGGGTGTGCTGGGGGGGTGCTGGTGTCCTCACCGGGGTTGGGGCAGGGTTGTTTGGCGCCTCGGGATGATGCTGTTTACTGGGGGGGCGGCGCTAGCTGTTCCGGTGGTTGAGGCTGCATTCGGCCGCCTGGTGGGTATGTCCTGCCATCTGCGGACTGGTGGGTGGGTCCGGGGCATCTTTGGCTGGGGGCTGCTGTCCCGCGCTGGATGTGTGCCGTTGGGGTGCCTCCGTCCCCGCGGTGGGGGTCGCCGGTTGCTCGCGGGCCGGTGGGGGGCGCTGCCCCGTGGCTTGCGCTGTCCGGGGGCAGCGGGCCCTGGGCTGCTGGCCTTGTGCCGTCTGGGGCTGTGCGGTCCTGCTGGGCTGTGGCCGGGTCCTGGGCCGGGGTGGGGGGCGCGTCCCCTGGGGGCTTGGCCCGGGGGCTTGCCCTTGGGGGGTCCTGGTCCCGGGGGGTGCTCCTGGGGCCCGGGGTGCTTGGCTGGCTGGCCGGGCCGGTCCTGGCGGGGGTCTTCCGGGGCGGGTGGCGCGTGCCGCGCCCTTGCACACCTTCTGGTGCGGCCCCTGCTTGGGCAATCCCCCGTGAGGCAGGGTGTCAGGGCCAGAATAGGGGGCCACATCCCGGCGGGGCGGTCTGGCTTGGCCTCTGGAGGGGGCCCTGGCTTTAAAGAACTGAAGCTCGTGGCGCAGGCGGCATCAGCAAAGGGCGATCTGGGGCGCCCGGGGGGGCTAGGTTGGGGCGCCTGGGGACCGGTGGGGGGACTCCCAGCGGCCCCCTGGTGCCTTATGCGGCTTGGGGTGTGGTCGTCCGCCCTGGGCGGGCTGCTCCTGGTGCTGCGTCCATTCCGGGTCCTCCTGGCCTGGGGTCGGGTCCCTGCTGGCTCTGGGCTCGCCGGCGGGTGCCCGCCGGCTGCCCGTTCGGCGTGGCTCTGGTCGTCTGCTGGGCGTGGGCTTCGGCTCCTCCGCTGGGGTCTCGGGCAGGGAGTTCTCTGGGCCCTCCCCTCGGGGGGCTGGGCGCGGGGGTGTGGGTGGTGGTGGGGGGGTGGGGGGCTGGGGGTTGGATCGGTGGCGTGGTGCGCTGGGTCCTTGGCTCCTTGGGGCCTTCTCCGGTGTGTATGGGGGGGCAATGGCTGCCTCTCGGCTTGGGATCTTGGGGGCGTTCGGGGGGCTGCTTGGCCGTGGGGTGGTCGCCGGGGGCCCCTAGATTTCCCGCTCTTTCTGCTGGCCTGACTGCTTCTTCGGGCCCGGGGGCGGCTCATGGGTTTTGCAGTAGCGGTTCTTGGAATTACATTTGTCATGGACACACTGGCCTCGGGCTGTGGGATAACACTCATACTGGGCTCAACCATAGACACGTTGTTCCCAAATACCTGTTTTATGGAATTTCCACTCACTTCCTCCTCTGTTCACAGCCACCACCATTATTCCTAAGCCGCACACTGGTCACCAGACTGGCTTGACAACACAACAATAAGCACAATATACACAACCACAATTTCACATCGCATCACTTGAAACTTATTGACTATTCCCCACCCATTCGTTTTCCTATCTTGTATCCCTCCTCCCTGTTAACTTCCCCCCCCCCCCCCGCCCCCCTCACCCTGGTTTAACACTGCCCTCTCTTTTTTACATCCTCCCTTTAATAAAGTATTTACCCTTCCCTAGGGAGGGCTGGTGATGGTCACAATTATGCAATGAAATAAATTAATTTCTTTAATTGCAATAATAAAATATGCATTGCTGTTAAAAGATTGCACTTCTTGTAGTGTTAACCTTCAACAGCATGTGCAGACAAGGTAAAAAAAAAAAAAAAAAAAAAAAAAATTGATACAATGCATAGTGTGTTAAGACACATGACATCAAAACAATACAGTTTGTATAAGATCATTTTAAATAAACTGATTCCAATGATGTAATCACATACAGTATATATACATATACGATATGATATAAAAGTACCTAAAACTAGCAAAATATTAAGTACAATATTAAAAAAAAATATTTTATTGCCATTTCTGAATTTAAAGTTAATAATTCTGTTGTGATTCTCCAAATACACTCAATCGCTTAATACATTTGACATAATTGTAGGTGCGTTTCCTAATTAATACAACATGTACTAGCACAGACATAGCCAACTGGCAGCTCGGGGGCCAAATGCGGCCCCCGGTCTAATGTAATGCGGCCCCTAAAGTAGGTGTACAAAATGACACAAAACAAGAGCAAGATAACATAAAAAAATTGTAGCGAAAAACAGAAAATGCTCCAAAAACTAGGGATGCACCAAAATGAACATTTGAGGCCGAATCCGAATAAAATAAAAAACGCTTGGCCGAATACCGAATGCGGTTAAGTGCATAAATAGCCTAGAATACATTTTTAGACTTTTTTTTTTTTTTTTAAAGTAAATGTTAATTGAATATTCTGACTTTTTTTTTTTTTAAATATTCCAGTAGCCATTGCTTTTCATAAAAAGCACAACAAAGTTTTTCATTTATATTAGGCCTTCAAATAAAACAAAACATGCATTCCAAAAAAAGCTAAAGTGCATTAAAGGGGAGGTATGATGAAAAAAATCACTTTATAATGGTTTAGCTACAGTGATAAACATCACTTTAGCCTGATTCAGAGGCCGACGGAGAGCGGTAAGTGGAGAGGAGAGAGTCTGGCTGTGGTTGTGTATGGAATGGAGGAGCTGCTGCTCTGGATCTGCAGCAACATTTTTCAGACTCAAAATTAGTGATTGACCGATTCATCAGCCGATTTTTGCATGTTTTACGCATTGGCTGATGCGCGCTGCCGCGTTCGCCAATCTACTGTATTAACAGAGCAGCTGCTCGTGTTGCTGGAGCAGAGGCTGCAGAGAGCAGAGCCCCTCCCCCCACTAGCAGAGCGTGAAGCAAGCTCTTCAATCCCAGGCAGTGTTTAAACTTTCAAAGCATCTTTTAACTGTTTAACTTAGCATTGTTCTGTGGGTCCACGTGTCGTGTTGCAGCTGTAGTTAACGAGCAGCTGCTGGAGGTTTGGTGTGTGTGTGTGTGTTTCTTTCTCTCTCTGCTTCTCCTTCAGCGCTGAGAAGTTTTTAACTTTTAGAAGCAGTTTACTACTTGTTTGAATATGTATTCTTGTTAATGTAATTTAGAAAAGGAACTAGAACAGTTTGTTGCTTAATGCACATCTGACATCACGTTACTTTCCTCTGTTAATTTATGTTCTGAGGTTATGTTGGAATGGACTATTATTCATGGTTTCTTTTTGTGTTTAATACTATAATTATATATATTTATACTCAATAATCCTGTTAATAAAATATATCTTCAGTAGGGATGTAACGATTCACTCAACTCCCGATACGATTCGATTCACGATACTGAGTTCACGATACAATTCTCTCACGATTTATTTTACAAAGTGGGACTGTAGACAAATGATGACTGAAAAATATTCTTTTATTTTTTTTGAGAAAAAAACCTAGAAAATACTGTACTATTTTTCTTTTATTTTTCATTGTCAAATGAATCCCTTGATAAACTATTCAAAACAATGCAATTTAACTAAAAATAAATCTTGAATGAAATAAATAAAGGAATAATACAAATGAAGAAGAAGCTTAATAATTTAAATTCTGGTTCTATAATAAACAATGCAAAACTGCATAACAGTTCTTTTTCTTTTTAAAAGTGCAGCTGAAAATGTATTTTGTGTCTGAATAATTAGACTTTAAAAAAAAAAAAAAAGTCATTGCCCCTATTTAAGTCAGATATTTGTTTGGACCAGCAGAGGGCGCTGGTAACCTAGTGGTTGGCTTGCAGATATTATGTGCAGTGAAGAAGAAATGCTATGCTAGCAGACAGAGCTAATAGAAAAACGTGACTTTTACAGATATTCACGTAGTATTACAGATATTCTTTCTGTGCTAAAGGGGTAATGAATCATTTATGAACATAAGAAAGTAGTAGCAGATTCCGCCCTCCACCTCAGCATTTAGACAAGAGAAGGATGATATATATATATATATCCCTCTGCTGTTTAAAAAAAGTACTGTGATTCAATTTTCAGAAAATCAATATCAACCGTGATACCTATGAATCGATTTTTAACTGCCTTACGATTAATCGTTACATCCCTAATCTTCAGTCAGACCAACTTTTGTCAAAGCTATTTTCAGGATAAGGACACACAGTTCTTTCATAATATTTCATTAAATGTCTCACACTATTTTTACTTGTTCTTGTTCTACATCACCTGTTTTTATTATTTGTTAAATATGTTTTACTTGGTGCCGTTCTACCTCATCTTTATTAAATTCAATAAATGTTCCTTTTTTTTAAAATGAGAGTTGTAGAATTTGTTGTCATGATTGTGTAATTTTTATGATGTAAATTGAGGGAGCCGTATCTGTCATCAGCTAAGGCTGATGGAAAAAAAAAATCAATATCAGCCCTAAAAAAAACCCTTATCGGTTGATCCCACTCTACTATTTGGCCTTGTTTTTAACTCACTAAACCAAAGGCCAAATGTTGCTTTTTTTTGCAATATTCGGCCGAATATTCGGTGCATCTATACAACAGTTTTCATTATGCCCCTTAAAATATGTTTTTATACTTAGTTATAACAGTGTGGCATCATTAACATGTTAAAATAATATTAATAACATGCCAGTGACACTTTTTCCCATCTGGTTACAGTTTAAATCCATATTATTATTATTATTAATAAAGTATTACACCGTAGTAATTTAATAGATACTTTTTTATCACATTTCAAAGTCTATTATTTGTTAAATGTTACAGAATGGTGTTTATACTGTTTATTTAATGCCTTAGAAATAAAATGGTCAAATCATATTTCAGTAGTTTTTATGGAGTTAATAAACATGTAATGATTGTGTGAGATATGAATATAATATCACGTCATATCAATCACAGGCTTGTGAATCGAATAAAAATCGTATCGTGACAGACTTTGTGATATCAGCAAACATCGTATCGTCATCCAAACATATCGACATCGTATCGTGATGTAGCTGGTGATGTACTGCTCTACTAGCTAGCGGGCTAAAGGCTAACCACGTGGCGGTAGTTTCTAGCTCATATTTAATAGTGAATAATGTGATGATCTGCTCCAGCTGCGTATGATAAACTACAGGAACTTTAGCAATGACTGTATCTTCATCATCACAGAGTCTAAACAATAACAGGATGAACACAGACAGGACGCTAACGTTAGCATGAGAGAAAAGTGCTCTGAAAGCTCCACATCAGCCTCAATGCGCTCTAAAACCGGTGTGAAACCATCAGAGGCTTTCAGTAAAACCATGAAAGGAGTGTTTTTACCTTCAGTCCTGACGGAAGGTGAACTTTGACCGTTAAACCAGGCTCAGACTCAGAATGAAGCTCCGTGTTCTTCTTCTTCTCCAGTTACAGAGAAAGAAAAGAAAGAGGGCGGTGCCTTCTCGTCTAGAGGGAGGAGCTTAGACAAATCCACACGAGAGCATACGTGAAACGTCACTCTGACGTCATTATCTTACTACAGAATACCCGTTTTTTATTGCTTTATTGAGAAACAAGTATTTTAACATTCATATACAAACATCACACCAGTGTAGATCTTTAAAAAATAATAATAAAGAAAATCAGGCATTAATAATTAAAATCTAATCTACATATCTAAGCAGCTAAAATAATAATAATAATAATAATAATAATAATAATAATAATAATAATAATAATAATAATAATAATAAACTGGTTTTATAGCACTTCTGTTTTGTAATGTTTTCTCTGAATTCAATACATTTTTAAGATCAATTTTAAAAGCTTTAAAATTGGAAGATTTTTCTAAAAATCTACATTTATGTATAACATTTTTAGCAAATATCATCAAATTGTCACATAAAAATTCCACAAAGTTGTTCTTCAAAATAAAATGAAAAATTAACAAAACTATAATTAAACCCAGGTTTCACATTTTCTTTCCCAAAACCTCTTCACCACAGTACAGTAAAAATAGACATGTTCTTGTGTGTGCGTGCGTGCGTGTGTGTGTGTTAATATTTCCACTCATCCACAGCTTCCTGTTGAGCGTGTGTGTGTGTGTGTGTGTGTGTGTGTGTGTGTGTGTGTGTGTGTGTGTGTGTGTGTGTGTGTGTGTGTGTGTGTGTGTGTGTGTGTGTGTGTGTGTGTGTGTTAATATTTACACTCCTCCACAGCTTCCTGCTGAGCTTCACTCCTAACATCATGCAGTGAATACAGATGTGTGTGTGTGTTCCTTATAACAGAAGGTGTGACAGATGTTTATCAGCTGGAGAAAAACATCATGACTCAGCATGATCAGGTCTGCTGTATTAATACTGGTCCTAAATGTCATCATGTAAAACACACGGTGGACATTAGATCAAACATTATTGTCTACTTCTAATTGTTTGGTGAATTATATTGTGATATATTTGTTAATTCTCTATGTTTCTTTGTGAGAGTGTGTTTACTGTAGTTTACAGATGATGTCGTACTGACAATGTATGATTTTATGATAAAAACCAACAACTAAGTTGCTCCTAGCTTTATCTCAGTATCACAATCTGGAAACGGTGGATTTTCCTTTGTGTCATCCTCTGGATGATGGTCAGAGTCATGGTGGAGACCCATGTTAGAAGCTGTGACTCAGCATGTGGAGATGAATCAATATGAATCTGTATCTAGATATAAACGTACACCATGTGAGTTTATCCATCCACCCATCCATCCATCCATCCATCCATCCTTCATCCATCCATCCTTTCATCCATCCATCCATCCATCCATCCATCCATCATCCATTCATCCATTCATCCATCCATCCATTCATCCATTCATCCATTCATCCATTCATTCATTCATCCATTCTTTCATCCATCCATCCATCCATCCATCCATCCATCCATCCATCCATCTTCTGACCCACTTGTTCCTGTTTTCAGGGTTGTGGGGTGAAATCCACAAAGTGCTCTACCTTACACTCAGTTTCAGATGTCATTATTTATTAAGTGGGCGTGGCCCAACCTTGTAATAATGTGAGTTCTAGTGAGTCCATATCAGATATCAGCAGTAGAACACGCCCCTCAGTGGTTAGCATGTTAATTATCAGCTAATGCTCTTCAGTATGAAGACATGACTTAAACCTGAGACAGTGTGTGAATGAGTGTCAGTGATGTTAGAGGATAAACTTATCCAAACCATACATGACAACTCTACTTACTGTAGTCTATGGTAGAGAAATAAAACTAGTGATGGCAGAGGATAACATTTATTACAGTATTTAGTCCCATTAACAAGAACAGTTACTTTTAAACCTTTAGTTTAAAACTTACAAATATTTGGACAATAAACAGGCAGAAGCAACACTATTATCAATAATCAATAATCAACTATACAAAAAACAAACAATGAATAAATCAGAATGACTGTTTAGCTCAATAATAACATGTTCAGTCATCACATTTGAAATGAACAGTGATGTAGAATGAGAGAAGTGTGGGAAATCCTCCTGTTAGTGAACACAACATAAAGCTTTTACTACTTCATCAAACAAACATGGAATTATTAGCAGGAATTAAACCATCACATTAAAAACACCTGATATAAAACACACACACCTTCAGTTAGCTGAGTTATCTTTACATATATCAGCTATTCTCTGCCCTGGCATCATTACCTAAACAACAGAGAACGCTGCTTCCTTCCATCCTGTGTTCTAATGTCTGTTCCCTGGAGAACAAACTGGACCTGAAGATGGATTTAAATGTCAGACAGGAGATGAGGGCGTCAGTGTTTACATAAACATCAATAACAACTGGTGTAACAATGGTGAGCTCGTCTCATGTCACTGCTCTCCTGATGTAGAACTACTGACTATAAAATACAGACATTATCCCTGATCTGTTAGAACGTTTGACAGTCTATAAAACTCCACGTTTTTCACGTTCTGACTGATTATTACAGCCAACAATTCACACACACACACACACACACACACACACACACACACCTTTTCCTCTCAAAAATCAGGATTTGCTCGTTTGTGTGCTGTTTGTAAACCTGCTGCTTATCTCCAAAATGGAGACTTCTGGGTTGATGACATGGTGGATGATGTGTCATGAAAACCCTCTATAGAAAAAGTTTAAACTTAATTCTGCTCTGAAGTCTGTCTGTCCTCTCCACTGCTGGTTATCCTACTACACTAAGCTAATGCTAATGTGACACGGGCTAGCACCTGCATCCTCAATATTCTAGTAAATCTAATCATGAGAGTTCTGGATTATTGGCACAATATTTAAATCTTACCAGGTATAACTGGAAGTTCTTCTCAAAGAGCAGAAACATTTGCTGTCATCAACCCTAACTTTTATTTCTCCTGTAACCATAGTAACTGAACCTTAATCTCCTGGTTCAGAGCAAATCAAAGAGGGTCAACTATTGTGGACATGAGTCATCTTAGTCCAACCAAAGCCAAATGTTTTCACTGTTTACACTTTAATAAAACTGGATCTTTTCATTCATGTTTAATGGTTAGGGCCAACCTGACATGGAAAGGTCAACATGCACTGCTTTTACAGGACACGACTAATGGTCTCACAGGTTGGACCTGATCCTGGACCTGATCCTGGATCTGATCCTGGATCTGATCCTGGACCTGATCCTGAATTACAGCAGAGACTGAAACTAAAGCCTGTCGTCCAACTCTTCATTCACAGCCAAGTTCACTTTTTCACTGTTAAAACTTGTTCCACATATTTAAAACATGAGATATAATAAGATATATTCACTTCTTACCTGATGTTTACCAAAGCAGGAAGTAAACATTCTGATATTCTGGTTCCTGTTTGGTGTCAAAATGAATATTTTATCTTTTCCTTGCCATCTTTAATTTAAACAATGACTCAAAACATCATGTATTAGTCAGATAAAGTTGTTGGACCATAAACTAAGACTCCACACCTACAGAAAGACAAGGGTAGACACGACACACTCAGAATAAACTCTGAGATGCTTCAGTGGAATGACTTTCTACAGATAAATGGTTCTTTGATGTTCTTCCTCTGCAGGTGTCCACCCCTGTTTAGGTCGTTAGCAGAAAAAGACATTTACCACATGGAACATGCTGCTCTATGTCTTCTTCTGTCCCACTGTGTAAATCATCTGCATTTGAGTATCACTGTGATGACTGACAAACTGAAACGTGACCATGTTTTATTATGTCTCTGGTCTGGTGCTTTACAAGCATTGCTCACAATTCCTTCATGAAGCAAATGGTTCTATATTCATGGAGCAAACTTTAGTTTAAATTACATCTTGTCTATAAAAGCTCTGAGTGCTGGAACCTCTAGAACAACCATTGCTGAACCCCCAACGGTGATTCTAAAGTTATCATGTTGGTGCGTTCAGTATGAGCACCAATCAGTTTGGTGCCAAATACTTTAGTTTTATAGTCTGATCACATAAAAAGTGTTATTTTATCTATGTATGTATGAATTATCCATGCACTACATATATACTGCTATCCAAGCACACACACACACACACACACTTAGGTTCAGGTCATTGTTGATTAGGTTTAGCACTGGATTAGTCACTTAAAAACCATTGATTGTTGATTAGTTCTGCATACTTTATAATTGAACCAACTTTCATTGATGACATCATTAGGTTCTTTAAATGTAACAGCACTAGCTGTTACTAGCTCTGGGCTGTTCTTTAATCAAGTTTACACTAAATGAGTTACTTAAGAACTACTGATCAGTAACATCTAAAGAACAATTGCATCAGTTTTTTTTTATGTACTTGTTAACAATGTTCCTACATAGTTTGATCGCTGTGCTCAACAAGTGATTTAAACTACAAAGTTTAAACTTTTAAACTAGAAAGTAGCGCCACCTTTAGGTTGTTCTTCAGTGGATTTTACACCAAGTGGAACGTTTAACCCTTGTACACGCCTTTAAATTTACAAACACTTCTATTCCTTGTGTACACAAATGGTCTGTCTCATAAACGTGTAATAACTATATACTCCATGAATTATTATTTTTTACTTCCACCTCATCAGATTGTTTCAATAACTTCACACTCATCCATAGATATAAAATGTATTATACTTTTCAATCCCTTTTTATGTTTCTATGGACTTTTTATGATGAGAACCTCCAGCAGGAAAAAAACACTAAATATGCAGTATTTTTTTAAATGAGGGCCAAAGTTTTCTTCTTGCTTCTCTCGACGAGGACAGTCATATTATCTGTTTCTCCCTCCCTTCCGTTCTTATCTCTCCCAGCTGCTGCTTTGTCTGGTCTTGTGAGCCTAACAACAGTCTCTCTCTGCAACTCATCCAAAACCGAAATAATGGAATTAATTAGTTGGTCTCTCAGTGCTATCGATCAGATTTTTCCGACGAAAAGAACCGGGGGTGGAGAACCCGCATATCCAAGCAGGACGTTTGCGGCTGGATACACACTTGACCCTTGGAACAAGTGGCGAGTTGTGTGTCTGCCCATCCTTTCCGTGGAAGACGTGGAGAACATCTACATGATTGGAATAATGATAGTAGGCATGCTGCTGATCGGAGCTGGTGGTTTCCTGATCTATCGATAAGTCCGTACTACGCTGGCGACTGTTTTGAAAAAGCTGCCAGTGATTTCTGAAGGATGTAGCAGGGCTCTGAACACTCAGACTCATGTGTTGATCGATATCAAAAGCAAGCTTTTGGATCGTCTACGCGTTATGGATAACAATTGGGAGAAATTGGAGACCCGGCTTGGAAGTGGAAACTAGGCCATTCATTGGATTACAGCAGAGAGACCCAGGACAGAAGGCTATTGAAAATTAACATAGCCTGTATCAAATCACATTGTTTATTTCCCTTTCGGCTCCCCAGCTAGCCAAGGCTAAAGCCAAGGTTGTCTCATCTCTTATCACCAGGAAGTTTCTGCAGACAGCGGCTCTTACCCCCACTCCCTCCCCCCGCTCCTTCCCTACATTCCTCCTGGAACTGTTGATGCTGAACTTTTCCACACGTCATCTGGTTATCAGTAACGCAGCTACAGGTCTTCAACTTCAAATGCCTCGTTGGCCATCTTTCCCCCCCTCCCATCCACAGCTGCACGGAGGCATGGTTGCAGCGCCCATTGGCAGCACGCCCATGTCCCCAAACGGCTGGAATCCTGCTGTTCTTCCCACCTGACCCCCTCCCCCAGCCAACCTCCCACCCAACCCTTCCCACATGCCTTGTCTCGAGTTGTTTTGACTGTCATGCTTACGTTTATGTTTGCTGAGGCGTTTTTTTTTCCTGGTTTCACACTGTTTTCTCTGTTTAGGGAAATCAGTTTCAAACTGGCAGTTTTTTTTCCCCTCACCCCTCCTCTCCTCCTGTTATTGATCCCTTTTTACCCTAAATATGTGGGCGCCACAAAAGGCTGCTCCGCTGTGTTGATGTGTCTTCTTTCCTTGTATTGTTCTAAACTGTACCTGGTCAATAAAGCTCTTCTGATTCTGATTCTGATTCTGATTCTGATTCTGATTCTGAAGTGAAATAATTGTGATGAAAACATTACAGCCTTGATTGTGTCATTAATTGATGACAGAATAGAATTTATAATTTTTGGCACAAAGACAGTTTTAAAGAAAACAAAATCCACATGTACACCGTGTATAATTTGAAAGATCAGAAATCCAGACGTTCACTGAAATGTCCCTAAAACGTAATGTTATGTTCTTTGGTTGGTTGGGGGTCATTACACCTAAAACATCATTTCCCTTTACTTTGAAGGTAGAGGCTTTGATCTGTTAGGTTTTATTGAAAAAGCATTATGATATGTCATGATTACAGTATATGAAAGATATGTGGTTACAATGGGAGTCAATGGGGCAAATTTGATCACAAGGTTACTAAGTGCTCTATTGTCCCATGCGGCGCTGTTTATGGCAGTATGCTATTCTCCCACTGTACTTAAGTCAGTCTCTGCGCGCCTTCATCCTAGTTACACACTGTGGTGGAGCAGCCCTGAAATGTGGGCATTCCCATTCAAATCTGGCTGTACGTAACTCTTTTCCCTCTTACGTACTGGATTAAGTGCAGCGCCCCCATAAGGTGAAACATTATATTCCACAAAAAAATGGACTTAGTTTCATTTGAAGCCACAACATACGATTGCAACAACACATCATCAGTAGGGTAAAGCTAACCTGTCTCATGACGGTCTAATCCCAGCTCACATCAATGAATTAAAACTGTGATAAACACAGACTTCTGTCCACGTTGGTCACAGTGATTCAACTATTTTCATACTATGTCCAACGTAAAGTCACAGTTTGATCCACTACAGAGTGAAACATGCTGTCATATGCAGATGAGGATGGAACACAAACTGTTCACACACATATTTTAATGAGACTCAGCTCAGGTCACTCTAAACTATTAATATTTAAAACTGTGTATTATAGAAGTTAATAATTCTGTTTCACTGTAAACATCCCTCTGTATTAAAGCAGGACGCTCTGTGGACACGTTATTACATCATATCTACATCATCTAACTCTGTCACGCTTTACAGTGATGATGATGATGATGATGATGATGATGATGATGATGATGATGATGATGATGATGAAGGAGAGAGAGTTTAACTGTGACTCGGACAGAACTTCAATGATATTTACAAGCGTTGATGTTGATGTTCCATGATTTCTAGACAGCTCAAAAAAATGACATCGCCGCCTCCTTTCCTTCAGCCCGCCTTCATTCACAAACTACGCGGTTTTGCTTTACTTAAGCTGGACCGAAGAATACGTGTAGGAGAGAAGTGCGTAACTGCAGGTGCTTAAGTGATGCTTTGTGGTCACTCCATCTCTTCATCGCTATGGTGACGCGATCACCAGGGAACAATGCAGTGTGTGTGTGTGTGTGTTTGAACCAGTGACAGGGTAGAGAGAAAGAGAGAAAGAGTTGATCACTTATTTTCCTTTTTGCTCTGTTTTTACAGTTTAAATGATTAACTTATGGAGATATTAAAGGATGAGTTCACTCAGAATGTGTTATGATCAGTAGTTACTGTGGTTGTCAAGAAGTAAACAGCTTTAATTTTACCCTGATAAATTGAGGAAGTCGTTCAGCTTCCGCTGCAGTCGTCTGCACTGAAGTGGGAGGGAACAGGGAGGGGCTACAGCTTCCGCTCTACAGACAGTGAAGGACGAAGAATTTGTCGCTTTATGTCGATTAAAAAGTTCAGATTTTTCAACTTTGAGCGACGAGGTTGAGTACGACCTCGTCGCTCAAATTACACGTCACGTCGTTTTAGGAGAGATAACTTGAGATTGTGTCATTTACATTGATTTGAATAACTTCACTTGCTTCAGTCGCGTTCGGTGTGAAAACACCTTTAATCAGAGAGTACAACTGAAATGGTTATTGTTTGTTTTTATGAATATTTAATAGTGCAGTATTATTACAGTAGTTGAACATGACTGGTCAGCATAGCTAACATTAATCTGGAGATTTGGAACACTTAATGTTCTCTTACTGAACCTCGTATTGTTTTTTTCTTCAGTTAAAAATGTGTTGAATTAAAATAATTTCCACTATCAGGCTTGAAGTGAATAAAAAGCTTATCTAGCATTTTCCACTGATGGCCCAATAATATAGTTGTGCATTCATCACAGTCAGTGATTGAGCTCAGTGAGAACATTTCCTTTACAGTCATATTGACTGAGTCATAAAGTCACAATAAATGCATAGATTTTAATAATGAGTTATGCATCAGCTGATAGAGGAATATGTTCTCCATAGCTCAGAGGAACCAGACCTGTTTATGTTAAATACCAGTACTACTATCCTATAATACCAGTACTACAATCCTATAATACTAGTACTACTATCCTATAAAACCAGTACTACTATCCTATAATACCAGTACTACTATCCTATAAAACCAGTACTACTATCCTATAAAACCAGTACTACTATCCTATAATACTAGTACTACTATCCTATAAAACCAGTACTACTATCCTATAAAACCAGTACTACTATCCTATAAAACCAGTACTACTATCTTATAATACTAGTACTACTATCCTATAAAACCAGTACTACTATCCTATAAAACCAGTACTACTATCCTATAAAACCAGTACTACTATCTTATAATACTAGTACTACTATCCTATAAAACCAGTACTACTATCCTATGAAACCAGTACTACTATCTTATAATACTAGTACTACTATCCCATAATACCAGTACTACTATCCTATAATACCAGTACTACTATCCTATAAAACCAGTACTACTATCCTATAAAACCAGTACTACTATCTTATAATACCAGTACTACTATCCTATAAAACCAGTACTACTATCCTATAAAACCAGTACTACTATCTTATAATACTAGTACTACTATCCTATAAAACCAGTACTACTATCTTATAATACTAGTACTACTATCCTATAAAACCAGTACTACTATCCTATGAAACCAGTACTACTATCTTATAATACTAGTACTACTATCCCATAATACCAGTACTACTATCCTATGAAACCAGTACTACTATCCTATAAAACCAGTACTACTATCTTATAATACTAGTACTACTATCCTATAAAACCAGTACTACTATCTTATAATACTAGTACTACTATCCCATAAAACCAGTACTACTATCCTATAAAACCAGTACTACTATCCTATAAAACCAGTACTACTATTTTATAATACTAGTACTACTATCCTATAAAACCAGTACTACTATCCTATAATACCAGTACTACTATCTCATAATACCAGTACTACTATCCTCTAATACCAGTACTACTATCCTATAATACCAGTACTACTATCTCATAATACCAGTACTACTATCCTATAATACCAGTACTACTATCCTATAATACCAGTACTACAATCCTATAATACCAGTATTACTATCCTATAATACCAGTACTACTATCTTATAATACTAGTACTACTATCCTATAAAACCAGTACTACTATCTTATAATACTAGTACTACTATCTCATAATACCAGTACTACTATCCTATGAAACCAGTACTACTATCTTATAATACTAGTACTACTATCCCATAATACCAGTACTACTATCCTATGAAACCAGTACTACTATCCTATAAAACCAGTACTACTATCTTATAATACTAGTACTACTATCCCATAATACCAGTACTACTATCCTATAAAACCAGTACTACTATCCTATAAAACCAGTACTACTATTTTATAATACTAGTACTAGTATCCTATAAAACCAGTACTACTATCCTATAATACCAGTACTACAATCCTATAATACCAGTACTACTATCCTATAATACCAGTACTACTATCTTATAATACTAGTACTACTATCCTATAATACCAGTACTACTATCCTATAAAACCAGTACTACTATCCTATAATACCAGTACTACTATCTCATAATACCAGTACTACTATCCTCTAATACCAGTACTACTATCCTATAATACCAGTACTACTATCTCATAATACCAGTACTACTATCCTATAATACCAGTACTACAATCCTATAATACCAGTACTACTATCCTATAATACCAGTACTACTATCTTATAATACTAGTACTACTATCCTATAAAACCAGTACTACTATCTTATAATACTAGTACTACTATCTCATAATACCAGTACTACTATCCTATAAAACCACTACTACTATCTTATAATACTAGTACTACTATCCTATAAAACCAGTACTACTATCTTATAATACTAGTACCACTATCCTATAAAACCAGTACTACTATCTTATAATACTAGTACTACTATCCCATAATACCAGTACTACTATCCTATAAAACCAGTACTACTATCCTATAATACCAGTACTACTATCTCATAATACCAGTACTACTATCCTCTAATACCAGTACTACTATCCTATAATACCAGTACTACTATCTCATAATACCAGTACTACTATCCTATAATACCAGTACTACTATCCTATAAAACCAGTACTACTATCCTATAATACCAGTACTACTATCCTATAATACCAGTACTACTATCTTATAATACTAGTACTACTATCCTATAAAACCAGTACTACTATCCTATAATACCAGTACTACTATCTTTTAATACTAGTACTACTATCCTATAAAACCAGTACTACTATCTTATAATACTAGTACTACTATCCTATAAAACCAGTTCTACTATCTTATAATACTAGTACTACTATCCTATAAAACCAGTACTACTATCTTATAATACTAGTACTACTATCCTATAAAACCAGTACTACTATCTTATAATATTAGTACTACTATCCCATAATACCAGTACTACTATCCTATAAAACCAGTACTACTATCCTATAATACCAGTACTACTATCTCATAATACCAGTACTACTATCCTCTAATACCAGTACTACTATCCTCTAATACCAGTACTACTATCTCATAATACCAGTACTACTATCCTATAATACCAGTACTACTATCCTCTAATACCAGTACTACTATCCTATAATACCATTACTACTATCCTATAATACCAGTACTACTATCCTCTAATACCAGTACTACTATCCTATAATACCAGTACTACAATCCTATAATACCAGTACTACTATCCTATAATACCAGTACTACTATCTCATAATACCAGTACTACTATCCTATAATACCAGTACTACTATTCTCTAATACCAGTACTACTATCCTATAATACCAGTACTACAATCCTATAATACCAGTACTACTATCCTATAATACCAGTACTACTATCCTCTAATACCAGTACTACTATCCTATAATACCAGTACTACTATCTCATAATACCAGTACTACTATCCTATAATACCAGTACTACTATCCTATAATACCAGTACTACAATCCTATAATACCAGTACTACTATCCTATAATACCAGTACTACTATCCTCTAATACCAGTACTACTATCCTATAATACCAGTACTACTATCCTCTAATACCAGTACTACTATCCTATAATACCAGTACTACAATCCTATAATACCAGTACTACTATCCTATAATACCAGTACTACTATCCTCTAATACCAGTACTACTATCCTATAATACCAGTACTACTATCCTATAATACCAGTACTACTATCTTATAATACTAGTACTACTATCCTATAATACCAGTACTACTATCCTATAAAACCAGTACTACTATCCTATAATACCAGTACTACTATCTCATAATACCAGTACTACTATCCTCTAATACCAGTACTACTATCCTATAATACCAGTACTACTATCTCATAATACCAGTACTACTATCCTATAATACCAGTACTACAATCCTATAATACCAGTACTACTATCCTATAATACCAGTACTACTATCTCATAATACCAGTACTACTATCCTATAATACCAGTACTACTATCCTATAATACCAGTACTACTATCTCATAATACCAGTACTACTATCTCATAATACCAGTACTACTATCTCATAATACCAGTACTACTATCTCATAATACCAGTACTACTATCTCATAATACCAGTACTACTATCTCATAATACCAGTACTACTATCTTATAATACCAGTACTACTATCTCATAATACCAGTACTACTATCTCATAATACCAGTACTACTATCTTATAATACCAGTACTACTATCTCATAATACCAGTACTACTATCTCATAATACCAGTACTACTATCTCATAATACCAGTACTACTATCTTATAATACCAGTACTACCATGAGCAGCTTTCCGGCAGCTGAGCTGACAGCAGCTAAAGAGCAGAGCTGAGCTCACAGAGGAATTTATTTACTAAACATGAACTTTTTCTTCTGAGAAATGATACGATACCTCAACATCAAACTCTATCATTTACCATCTGACTCTGGCTCTGAGGTAACCATCTACTGCTTTTTTATTTGCTGGCTCAACTGGAAAGCTAAGTAGCAAGCTAGCTAGCTACAAGTAGCAAGCTAACTAGCAGAAGAATGGCTCTTTCCACAACAGAATACAGCAGTCTTCTCCAAAAGATTACTGAACTGGAGACTACAGTGTGAGGAATACAAGTAAACATTGAGGTTAATGGACACTGTGGATATGATAATGATACGACTGTGCCTCTGTTTCAAAACCGCGGAGTGGATAAAGCTAACTCGCTACCAGCCCGTGCTAACAAAGCTATCAGGCCTAGAGAGGATCCTGTTCCCGTTGATAAGCCAACAGGTGTGAGTCCTCCCTGGAATGCTCTGGGAGCTAAGCCTAAGAAAAAGTCATATCCACTTCAAAGGCTAACGGGCCGAGCAAAGCGCCCTGATATCAATAATGAGACGGACTGGCCTGCACTCCCTTCTCAGACTGTAGCCTCAACATCAACTCCCTTGTCTGCCCAGGCACAAAAGTGGACATCTGCTAAAGGCAGGAGTATCACCAAGTCACAAACCCAGTTTCATGTAGAACTGGGTAATCGATTCACCCCACTGCTGAATGACCAAGGATTTGCTCTAATGAGGTCAACACACAACCTTCTGG
Organism: Gouania willdenowi; assembly: GCF_900634775.1. Classification (NCBI taxonomy): domain Eukaryota; kingdom Metazoa; phylum Chordata; class Actinopteri; order Blenniiformes; family Gobiesocidae; genus Gouania; species Gouania willdenowi. The sequence continues at coordinate 1,843,429 of NC_041053.1, forward strand.
AACTGTGAAGACTGAAAGTGCTTCAGGAAAACAAAAGCGACATGGTAGGCCAAAGCAACAACCTCACACACTGATAGTGGGAGATGTTTCTGTTAAAGATGCTCAGAAGATGTTTAGCAGCAACGTGAAAGTGATCTGTTTACCTAATGACACAGTATCAGACCTGGCTGACAAAATCTTGCATATTGTTGCAGATTACCCACATTTGAAAAATGTTGTGATTCATTTTGGGTTAAATGATTTAGCCAAGGAGGAGTCTGAGGTGTTAAAGCTGGATTTCACCCATCTGCTAAAAACTGTGAGCTGTTTACAGCCTAAAGTGTTCATCAGTGGCCAGATACCTCCAGTCCACAAAGGAGATCTGAAATTCTCAAGGATTTACTCTTTGAATAAATTTCTGTCTTCAGCTTGTGCTGCCCTTTCACTAAATTTTATAGAAAATGTTCCTATTTTTTGGGAACGTGGTCATCTTTTTAGAGCAGATGGACTGTGTCTAAACAAGGCTGGAGTAAAACTCTTCACATCCAACTTATTTTACTTCACCAGTCACACTGCTATCAGTTCTGATAAAGACAGAGGACAACATGTACCATCGGAGAACAAAACAACAAGGAAAGAACATGGAGTCCATGAGCTTCCAGCAAGAAATAAAAATCGCCAAAATGAAGAGGTCAACCCAACCCCCGCATCTCAGGACCCTCCTGCTTCACCCCAAAATTCACCTACTTCCACCTCATCCAGCTTCTCTCCTACCCCTGCCTTCTTGGATTTAACTGCCCAGATGAACGAGCTGGTTCTGGCTGGCACAAGACTGACACCCCACCCTTTACCCCACCATGGTCAATCTGCACCACCCATCCCTCCTCGACGATACCAGGCTCAGGATCACTCTTCTCCTCAGGCCAGCTGTGTTCATCTTAGAGCGACACAGGCCTGATGTGTGCTGGGTCCAGACTGCAATAGCTCTATTTTCAGGAACAACCAGAAAAAGTCAGGGCCCTATGGAGTTAATGCAGCTTCTTTAATTCCTGTGGTGACAGGTAACACAGGTAAAACTGTTAAATTAAAGAAAAACAAAAAGCTTAATAGAGATAAAAATGTGACTCCTATAACATGTCATCCAAAAAGTCCACCAGTGTCTCCAGTAAAGTCTTTAAAATTAGCTCTTCTTAATGTTAGATCTCTTGTTAACAAGTCACTAATAATTAATGATTTTATTTTGACACATTACTTGGACTTTTTATTTCTTAATGAAACATGGTTGAATGATGGTATCAGTAATACTATTCTCAATGAAAGTTCACCACAAGACTTTATTTATTTCAATAAGTGTCGTACTTGCAGGAAAGGTGGTGGAGTTGCTGCCATTTTTAAATCAATATTTCAGTGCAAAGAAATAATATTTGGGGATTTTATCTCCTTTGAATATATGTCATTCTTACTGAAGGGTGATTCAAGAGTTCTGTTTTTAGTCGTTTATAGACCCCCAAAATATTCTGGAGAATTCATGGATGAGTTTGCTGAACTGCTGTCAGTTGTATGCACTGAATACAACTTTTTAATAATAACAGGTGACTTAAATATTCATGTAGACAATAACATGGACAATACTGCCAAAGAACTGTATGCTTTAATGGATACTTTTGGTCTTACACAACATGTGACTGGTCCGACACACACTCAAGGTCACACTTTGGATCTGGTTATCTCTAAAGGTGTTGATATCTCTGCTGTTGATGTAAGAGACTTAGCTCTATCTGATCATTTCTGTGTCTTTTTTGACCTAGAGACTGTAACATCTGTTCCCCCTAGTTATGTGTGTTTAAAGAAAAGGTACATAAATGAGAACACAAGTGCACAGTTTATGGAAGCCATAGCAATGACACCAACATTGAGTGCTGAGACAGTTGATGATCTTCTGGATGAGTATAATAGAAACGTCTGTAATGTCATAGATGTGGTGGCTCCAATCAAAACTAAGAGAAAACCAAACACACAGAAAACACCTTGGAGGAGGACTGAGATAATGCAGAATTTGAAATCTGACTGTAGAAGAGCTGAGCGTAAATGGAGATCAACAAAACTCCAAATTCATCTAGAACTGTACAAAATAAGTCTGCGAAAATTCAACGATGGCTTGTTCAAAGCAAGGCAGCAATACTTTTCTGAAATTATTGCCAAAAATGTCAACAACTCTCGCACGTTGTTTTCTGTAATTGAAAAGCTCACAACCCCCCAGATCAGATCAGATAGCCCCTGAATTACTGTCAGCTGGAAAATGCAATGAATTTGCTGTATATTTCAATGAAAAAATACAATCAATAAGGTCAAACATCAGAACAAACCAGCAAAATCACAAAAAGCTTGAATAGCTTCAACCACTGAGGGAGGAGTCAACTACAATGTTAGAGTTTATTACAGTGAACCCAAAAACAATAGAGACTGTTCAGCAGCTGAATCCATCAACGTGTTGCCTTGACACAAAACCCTCAAACTTCTTTAAAACTGTTGTAAAGTCAATTGTCACTGATTTGTGTCAGATAATTAACTGCTCATTCCAATCAGGCACCGTACCAAAATCCCTGAAAGTAGCTGCTGTTAAACCTCTGTTAAAAAGAGAACACTGGATGCCTCTATACTGGCTAACTATAGACCAATCAGAACCTTCCATTCATGGCCAAGATCATTGAGAAGGTGGTCTTCAACCAACTGAGTCAATTCTTAACATTCAACAAAATATTTGATAAATTTCAGTCAGGTTTTGGTTCTCATCACAGCACAGAAACTGATCTGATCAAAGTGATCAATGACATAAGGTTGAACACTGATTCAGGAAAAGTATCTGTTCTCATTCTGTTGGATCTAAGTCTACATTTGACACTGTAGATCATACAATTTTGTTGCACAGATTGTAAACATGGGTTGGACTAAATGGAAAAGTAATGCAATGGTTTAAGTCATACTTGGAGGAGCGAAGCTATTTTGTAAGCATTGGAAACTTTGAATCTGACAGATTACCAATGTCCTGTGGGGTTCCTCAGGGATCTGTTCTTGGACCTCTTCTGTTTAACCTTTATATGCTTCCTTTAGGACACATTTTACAGAACTGTAAGGTTGATTATCAGAGCTATGCAGATGACACACAACTATATCTATCACTGAACCCAGATGACTATGGTCCCATTGAGGTGTTGTGTGACTGTTTAGAAAAAATAAACTGCTGGATGAGTGAAAACTTCCTTCAACTAAACCATGACAAGACGGAGGTGATTGTCTTTGGTAACAATGAAAAGAGGACTGCTGTCAGCAAGTATCTGAGTCTGGATCTTTAGAAGATAAAGACCAAGTCAAAAACCTTGGTGTTCTGATTGACTCAGATCTGACATTCAGCATCAGATCAAATCTATCACAAAAACATCTTCTACCACCTAAAGAACATCTCCAGAGTGAAAGGTTTAATGACTCAGAAAGATCAGGAGAAACTGGTCCATGCTTTTATCTCCAGCAGACTGGACTATTGTAATGGTCTTCTGACAGGAATCCCCCAAAAGAGCATCAAACAGCTACAGCTGGTTCAGAACGCTGCAGCTCGGGTCTTAACCAGAACAAAGAGGTCAGAGCACATTACTCCAGTTTTAAAGTCTTTACACTGGCTCCCAGTCAGCCTCAGAATAGACTTTAAAGTTCTGCTGCTGGTGTATAAATCTGTGAATGGGTTTGGTCCAGAATACATCAGTGAGATGTTAGTCAGGTATGAACCCAGCAGGTCTCTCAGATCTATGGACACAGGTCAGATAGTGGAGCCCAGAGTTCACAGTAAACATGGTGATGCTGCTTTTAGTTGTTATGCTGCAAAGAAGTGGAACAAACTGCAGCAGAGCTGAAGTCAGCATCCAATGTGAACATTTTTAAATCAAAGTTAAAGGCACTTTTTTTCTCTACTGCATATGATTGAGAGAGATTTATGGTCATGTTGTTGATGTAATGATGATTTTACTGATGATTTTAATTGATTTTACTGATGATTTTAAATGTTCTTATTGATTTTAAACAATTGAATGTTTTATCATGTAAAGCACATTGAGTTGCCTTGAGTATGAAATGCGCTATATAAATAAATTTGCCTTGCCTTGCCTTGCCTACTATCCTATAATACCAGTACTACTATCCTATAATACCAGTACTACTATCTCATAATACCAGTACTACTATCCTATAATACCAGTACTACTATCCTATAATACCAGTACTACTATCCTATAATACCAGTACTACTATCTCATAATACCAGTACTACTATCCTATAATACCAGTACTACTATCCTATAATACCAGTACTACTATCCTATAATACCAGTACTACTATCCTATAATACCAGTACTACTATCCTATAATACCAGAACTACTATCCCTTGGCGCCAAAACAAAGGTCAACATGTTTTTGCTAAAACTGGTACATATCTCTGTCAAATTAAATGCTCACAACACCAAATCTGAGATCCTTGTTGCCATGTGACTGTGGGGGTACACGGCAAATTTGAATAATGTAGGTCACTAGGGGGTGCTGTAAATAAGGAATATTTATACCTCTTAAATGGCAACACCAATTTTTACCAAATTTGGTGGGTATCATCTTGGGTCCCTCTTGAGGTCATATCTCAAATTTATTTGCAATTGATGAAAGTAGGTGTGGCTTATTATAACATAACTTCATAATGAAAAAACTTTTATTTCAGCTGAATTATTATGTTGAGAGCTGTGAAATGTACTTGGTAGATATAAAAGTACACAGACCATCCTAACCAAATTGTGCGCCACCTGGTGGCGCTATATTGGGTGCAAACGAATTTTGGCTTGTAACTTTCACAAAACTTCATATCCACCACAGCAAATGGCACGCTGGCCTGTGTCCTGACGCTCGCCACAAGTCCGTCATGCTTTGTGACGTACTTCCATGAGTCGTGCGGGAAGGCTTGGCCCCCTTTCATAACTGCTTGCAGTTCTAGTTTGCCCTTGAAATCAATCCAATGTGAGTGGAAAAAGATGGTGGCTTCATCCAAACACTTTAATATCAGATTATAAAGGAACGAGAGAGGAAATGCTTTGAATAACAATCTAATCATTTTATAAATCCCTCTGAATAATGACCAGCACGTCAACATATGCTGTGTAATCTCATCTCAGACGTTATCACTGCACCACTTCAATTATTCAGTCACATCTTATTTTCTTAGACAATGCAAACAAACACACATTTATCTCATGAGACGCTTGGTTTTCAGACTGTATTTATATTTGTCAGAACTTTTTGGAGATTCAAGATTCACTTTTTCTCCCCACATGTTGCTACAGAATTGAGATGCTAGCTGCTACATGTTAGTATTGGGTTGGAAGTTGCTACATGGTTAGCATTGCAGTGATAGCTGGTATATGGTCAGCGTTGCGGTGTAAGCTCCTACACGTTTAGCATTGATGTGCTAGCAGCTACATAATAGCATTGAGGCATTTGCTGCTACATGTTAGCATAGAGGTGCTAGCTGCTGCATTGTTAAGATTTAGGTGCTAGCTGCTACATGTTTGCATTAAGGTGCTGGCTGCTACATGGTTAGAATTGATGTGCTTGCTGCTACATGTTAGCATTGAGTTGCTAGCTGATATATGTTAGTATTGGGGTGCTAGTTGCTATATGTTAACATTGCAGTGATAGCTGCTACATGTTAGGCATTGAGGTGTTAGCTGCTATGGTTTAACATTGAAGTGTTAGCAGCTACATGTTAGCATTGAGGTGTTTGCTACTACACGTTGAGCATTGAGGTGCTAGCCGCTATGTTTAACATGGAAATGCTAGCTGCTACATGTTATAATTGAGATGCTAGCTGCTACATATTAGCATTGAGTTGCTAGCTGCAACATGTTAGCATTGAGGTGCTAGCTGCTGCATGTTAGCATTAAGGTGCTAGCTGCTATATGTTTAGCAATGAGGTGCGAGCTGGTACATGTTAGCATTGAGGTGCTAGCTGCTATATGGTTATCATTGGGGTGCTAGCTATTACATGTTTAGCATTGAGGTGCTAGCTGCTACATGTTAGCATTGAGTTGCTAGCTGATATATATTAGTATTGGGGTGCTAGTTGCTATATGTTAACATTGCAGTGATAGCTGCTACATGTTAGGCATTGAGGTGTTAGCTGCTATGGTTTAACATTGAAGTGTTAGCAGCTACATGTTAGCATTGAGGTGTTTGCTACTACACGTTGAGCATTGAGGTGCTAGCCGCTATGTTTAACATGGAAATGCTAGCTGCTACATGTTATAATTGAGATGCTAGCTGATACATATTAGCATTGAGTTGCTAGCTGCAACATGTTAGCATTGAGGTGCTAGCTGCTGCATGTTAGCATTAAGGTGCTAGCTGCTATATGTTTAGCAATGAGGTGCTAACTGCTACATGTTAGCATTGAGGTGCTAGCTGCTACATGTTAGCATTGAGGTGCGAGCTGGTACATGTTAGCATTGAGGTGCTAGCTGCTATATGGTTATCATTGGGGTGCTAGCTATTACATGTTTAGCATTGAGGTGCTAGCTGCTACATGTTTGAACTGAAGTGCTAGCTGCAATATGTTAGCATTGAGGTGCTAGCCGCTACTTGTTTAACATGTAGGTGCTAGCTGTTACATATTTAGCATTGAGGTACTAGATGCTGCATATAACATTGAGGTGCTAGCTGCTATAAATTTAGCAATGAGGCGCGAGCTGCTGCATATAACATTGAGGTGCTAACTGCTACATGTTCGAATTGAGGTGCTAGCTGCTACATGGTTAGCATTGAGGTGCTAACTGCTACATGTTCGAATTGAGGTGCTAGCTGCTCTATATTAACATTAAGGTGCGAGCTCCTACATGGTTGGAATTGAGGTGCTTGCTGCTACATGTTAGCATTGAGGTGCTAGCTTCTATATGTTAGTTTTGGGGTGCTAGTTGCTATATGTTAGCATTGCAGTGCTACATGTTTAGCATTGAGGTGTTAGCTGCTACGGTTTAACATTGAAGTGCTAGCAGCTACATGTTAGCATTGAGGTGCTAGCTTCTATATGTTAGTTTTGGGGTGCTAGTTGCTATATGTTAGCATTGCAGTGCTACATGTTTAGCATTGAGGTGTTAGCTGCTACGGTTTAACATTGAAGTGCTAGCAGCTACATGTTAGCATTGAGGTGTTCGCTGCTACACGTTGAGCATTGAGGTGCTAGCCGCTACATGTTTAACATGGAAATGCTAGCTGCTACGTGTTAAAATTGAGGTGCTAGCTGCAATATGTTTGCATTTTGGTGCTAGCTGCTGCATGTTAGAATTGAGGTGATAGCTTCTACATGTTAGCATTGAGGTGCTAGCTGCTACATTATAGAATTGCGGTGCTTGCTGCTACATGCTAGCATTGAGGTGTTAGCTGCTATATGTTAGCATTGAGGTGCTAGCTGCTACATGTTAGCATTAAGGTGTTAGTTGCTACATGATAGCATTGAAGTGCTAGCTGCCACATGTCAGCATTGATGTGTTAACTGCTATTTGTTAGCATTAAAGTGTTAGCTGCTACAAGTGAGAATTGAGGTGCTAGGTGCTACATGTTAGCATTAAGATGCTAGCTGCTATATGGTTTGCATTGAGGTGCTAGCTGATATATGGTTAGCATTGAGGTGCTAGCTGTTACATGTTTAACATTAAGATACTAGCTGCTACATGTTCGAACTAAAGTGCCAACTGCAATATGTTAGCATTGAGGTGCAAGCCGCTACATGTTTAACATGGAGGTGCTAGCTGTTACATTTTTAGCATTGAGGTACTAGTTGCTGCATATAACTTTGAGGTGCTATTTGCTACATATTTAATAATGAGGTGCTATCTGCTACATGTTAGCAATGAGGTGCTAGCTACTGCATATAACCTTGTGGTGCTAGCTGCTACATGGTTAGCATTGCGGATCTTGCTGTTACTTGTTTAGCATTGAGGTGCTAGCTGCTACATGTTCGAATTGAGGTGCTAGCTGCTATATATTAGCATTGAGGTGCTAGTTGCTACATGTTAGAATTGAGTTGCTAGCTGCTACATGTTAGCATTGAGGTGCTAGTTGCTACATTTATTATTGGGGTTGTAGTTGGTACATGGTTCGCATTGCAGTGATAGCAACTATATGGTTAGCGTTGAGGTGTAAGCTCCTACACGTTTAGCATTGAGGTGCTTGCAGCTACATAATAGCATTGAGGTGTTTGCTGCTACATGTTAGCATTGAGGTACTAGCTGCTATTTGTTAGCATTAAGGTGCTAGCTGCTACATGGTCAAAATTGAAGTGCTTGCTGCTACATGTTAGCATTGAGGTGCTAGCTGCTACATGATAGCATTGGGGTGCTAGCAGCTACATGGTTATCATTGACATGCTAGCTGCTACATGGTTAGCAATGAGGTGCTAGTTCCTACATGTTAGTATTGGGGTGGTAGTTGCTACATGGTTAGCATTGCAGTGATAGCTGCTATATGGTTAGAGTTGAGGTCTTAGCTGCTACATGTTTAATATTGAAGTGCTAGCAGCTACATGTTAGCATTGAGGTGTTCGCTGCTACACGTTAAGCATTTAGGTGCTAGCCGCTACATGTTTAACATGGAGGTGCCAGCTGTTACGTATTTAGCTTTGAGGTGCTAGCTGCTACATGTTAGCATTGAGGTGCTAGCTGCTACATGTTATAATTGAGGTGCTAGCTGCTATATTTTAGCATTGAGGTGCTAGCTGCTGCATGGTAGAATTGAGGTGATAGCTGCTACATGTTAGAATTGAGGTGTTAGTTCCTACATGTTAGCATTGAGGTGTTAGCTGTAATATGTTAGCATTGCGGTGCTAGTTGCTACATGATAACATTGGGATGCTAGCAGATACATGGTTATTATTGACATGCTAGCTGCTACATGGTTAGCAATGAAGTGCTAGCAGCTACATTTTTAATCTTAAAGTGTTAGCTGTGACAGGATTAGCATTGAGGTGCTAGCTGTTACATGTTAAACATTGAGGTGCTAGCTGTTACATGTTTAGCATTGAGGTACTAACAGCTGCAAATAACATTGAGGTGCTAGCTGCTACATGTTTAGCATTCGGGTGCTAGCTGCTACATATTAGAATTGAGGTGCTAGCTGCTATATGGTTAGCATTTAGGTGCTAGCTGTTACATGTTTTGCATTGAGTTGATAGCAGCTACATCTTTACCATTGAGGTGCTAGCTGCTACATGTTAAAATTGAGGTGCTAGCTGCTATATGTAAGCATTGAGGTGCTAGCTGCTACATGTTAGAATTTAGGTGCTAGCTGCTACATGTTAGTATGGAGGGGCTATTTGCTAAATGGTTAGCATAGCAGTGATAGCTGCTATACAATTAGTATTGAGGTGCTAGCTGCTATATGGTTAGCATTGGGGTACTAGCTATTACATGTTTAGCATTGAGGTGCAAGCTGCTACATGTTCTAATTGAGGTGCGAGATGCTATATATTAGCATTGAAGTGCTAGTTGGCACATGTTAGCATTGGGGTGCTAGCTGCTACATGTTAGATTTGAGGTGCTAGCTGCTACATGTTAGCATTGAGGCTCTAGCTGCTACATGTTAGTATTGGGGTGCTAGTTGCTAAATAATTAGCATAGCAATGATAGCTGCTACATGGTTAACATTGACTTGTTAGCTGCTACACGTTTAGCATTTAGGTGCTGGCAGCTACATGTTAGCAATGAGGTGCTAGCTTCTGTATGTTTAGCATTAAGGTGCTAGCTGTTACATAGTTAGCATTGAGGTGCTAGCTGTTACCTGTTCAAATTTAGGTGCTAGCTGCTACATATAACATTGTGGTGTTAGCTGCTACATGTTTAGCATTGAGGTGCTAGCTGCTACATGTTCGATTTGAGGTGCAGGTTGCTATATGTTAGCATTGAGATGTTAGTTGTTACATGTTAGAATTTATGTGCTAGCTGCTACATGCTAGCATTGAGGTGCAAGTTGCTAAATCTTAGTATTGGGGTGGTAGTTGCTACATGGTCAGTATTGCAGTGATAGCTGCTACATGGTTAGTATTGAGGTGTTAGCTGCTACACGTTTAGCACTGAGGTGTTAGCTGCTACATATTTAACTTTGAGGTGCTAGCTGTTACATGTTAGCGTTGAGGTGCTAGCTGCTGCATATAACATTGAGGTACTAGCTGCTACATGTTCAGCATTGAGGGGCTAGCTGCTACATGTTCAAATTGAGGTGCTAGCTGCTATATGTTAGCATTGAGATGCTAGTTGCTACATGTTAGAATTGAGGTGCTAGCTGTTACATTTTTAGTATTGAGGTATTAGCTGCTACACGTTTAGCAATGAGGTGCTAGCAGCTACATGTTAGCATTTAGGTGTTTGCTGCTACATGTTAGTATTGAGGTGCTAGCTGCTACATGGTTAGAATTGAGGTGCTAGCTGATGCATGCTAGCATTA